>NC_056554.1:26630696-26643196 GCF_910596095.1 Thunnus maccoyii
AAGTTGAAGCGCCGACTGAAAGACTTCAGACCTTTAACCTCTCAGCTGTTTGTTTCACTCTCAGTTCATGTTCAACACATTAATATTCATCATGTTGGAATCAGATTCAAACAACAATAAGTGGTTCAGAATATGTGACTGAGTTTAAATATGTGACTGATGATAACAATTATCCTCTTTAATGATTAATGTGCTTTAAACAACATTACTGATGAAGTTTTAAACGACATTAAATGAGCTCAGACGTTGGTTAGTTGGTTTGAATCAACAAAAAGGTTTATTGTGTTTTTCTGAAGGAGTCAAAGATTTGAACATGTTGAAGCTGTGAATATGTCGACAGAAGTGAAGTGACGCTGCAGTGTTGAACCACAGAGCTGCTGCTCTCCTGTTTATCTGTTCCTTCCTTAAATGGGACTGTAAAAGAAAACTGAATAACAGGTTATCATTTGATGTATTTCTTCAATATATCATACATGTTTCAGACAGTGTTTAAGTTCAGTTTAGTGTTAGTTTGTGTGTGCTGTGTCTATTCTAAACTTAGTTCTTTGCTGTGTAAGATGAGGCAGTTGTGTGTCTAACAGTTCAGTTTATTCTGTTATACCTTTACCTGAGCCAGTGATAAGATAAACTGTAGTTATGTAGATGTTTATGTGTAAAACTGATCAGCTTTAGAGGATAGTGTGGTTTGTCCTTAATTTAATATAGTAGTAATGTTATTTTGTGATGCTACTTGGTGCTTATGTACTGTCATATATGGTGGTGAAGAAAGTCTGTTCCTAGGTTAGCTGAACTTTTGACTTATGTTTCTATCTGAGGGTTGCTGACCTGTAAGGTTAGTAAACAGATGTCTTAAATTCTGTACGAGTAGTATTTAAGGGACTGGTTAACCTTTCAGACAAAGAAAAGATAGCTAGGTGGTATCTTTGTCTCCAGAACTATGATGCTTTATACTTCTGATTGTATTATTTGATCACATTATTTCATAACCTGACAATGCTCTCTTTGTGTGTTTATTGAGTGATCAGCAATTTCCCATTACAGGACGTTTCTAGAGTCAGAAACGTCCGGCTTGATGAAATGTGATGAAAGAGTTTTACACTTACAGCTGAGACACAATCAGACTTCAGAGTCAAACTACTGACTGTTTGTGGAAATAATATCATGTTCAGAGCTGAAGATGTGTCAGTTTGTGCTGAAAACATCAGTTAGTGCAGAGTTTAAAATAGAAGTCCTCTTTCTGCTGTGGCTGTTAAAGCTGCCAGCTTCATGGAGAATGTACCAAACAGCCCAGTTTGATTAAAGCAGACAGGAAGTGAACAAAGCAAAGTTCATTATTAAACTTTATCAGCAGGAACAAACTGACAGCGACACACTGAACACAGTTTTTAGTCGGAGACGATGAAACAAACATAACACATCATGTTGTAACTCTGTTGATCAGTGATGGAGGAAGTTTTCACTTCCTTCACTGCAGTAAAAATACTGTATTACATGTAAGAGTCCTGCATCAGAAATGTGACTGTAAGTACAAGTACACAAGCATTATCAGCTGGGGACCATGGCAACCACTTAACAACCAGCTGGACATGACACCAGTAACCAAACAGTGACACGTTAGAGACCGATCATCTCTCCTGTTTGTAGCGTTGATGTTCTTCACTCAGATATCTGCTGACCTCTGACCTGTAGTGACCTCTGACCTTTATGAACCCTGTCCTCCTGCTGCAGGTGTGTCTGTGCTGCTGCTGTCTGGACCGACTGTTTCTGCAGGTGAGTTCATGTTTACGTTGAAGTCCGACTGTAACGCCACAGATCACTTTAACCACGACCGCCATCGTCCACTGATGGTAACCACGTGCTTTTTACTGTAACCATGACGATGACGGTTCCCAAACGTTAAAGAAATGATTTCAACAAAACCATCGTCTTTCTCCAAATAATCTGTCTGTCTGTCCTTCAGTCTCTCTGAGCGTCCGTCCAAACCTGCAGCAGTTCTTCAGCAGACAGTCTACACTGACTCTGAGATGTGATGAAGATGGACAGACAGCTGATGGATGGATGGTGAAGAGGACAGCAGGAGGAGAGACTGAACAGTGTGGGAGTGTGGGAAACAGTCAACAAATCTTTGGGAGGATTGAAAATTCTTCCTGCATCATCTCAAATCTCCTTGACTCAGATTCTGGAGTTTACTGGTGTGAAAACAGTTCTGGAAAGATCAGCGAACAGATCAACATCACAGTTTATGGTATATATGACTGTCTGTCGCTGTAACTCTGTCTGTTGCTGTAACTCTGTCTGTCGTTGTAACTCTGTCTCTATATCACTCTGTCTGTCGCTGTAACTCTGTCTGTTGTTGTAACTCTGTCTGTCGCTGTAACTCTGTCTGTTGCTGTAACTCTGTCTGTCGCTGTAACTCTGTCTGTTGCTGTGACTCTGTCTGTCGCTGTAACTCTGTCTCTATATCACTCTGTCTGTCGCTGTAACTCTGTCTGTTGTTGTAACTCTGTCTGTTGCTGTAACTCTGTCTGTTGCTGTAACTCTGTCTCTATATCACTCTGTCTGTTGCTGTAACTCTGTCTGTCGCTGTAACTCTGTCTGTCGTTGTAACTCTGTCTGTCATTGTAACTCTGTCTGTCGCTGTCACTCTGTCTCTGTATCACTCTGTTTGTCTGTTGTTCAGGTGGTCAGTTGATCCTGGAGGTTCCTGCACTTCCAGTGTTGACAGGAAGTGATGTCACTCTGCGCTGTAGGTTCAAAGATGGTTCCACACATCCAGTTAATTTATTAAAGAACGGCGAACCTTCTAGAGCTGGACCTACTGGAGAGTTGAACATCAGTAACGTCCAACAGTCTGATGAAGGTTTCTACTCGTGTTATGCTGAACTGACTGGAGAATCTCCGAAGAGCAGGCTGAGGGTCAAAGGTCAGGACACTGACATCACTTCCTGTTTATATGACTGTCAGTAGAGTTAATAAACTGATCACTGCACTGAATCTACTGATTTCTCCTTCAGCTTCTCCTCCTCCTCCTCATCCTCCTACCTCCTCTTCTTCCTCTCCTCCTCCTTCAGTGTCTCCTTCTCATCCTTCCCAACCTCCAGGACCTGGTCCCATCATCATAGTCGTAGCAGTTCTGGGTGCTCTGGTTCTTCTGGTTCTGCTGCTGGTCGCAGTTCTGCTGCTGTGGAGGAAACAAACAGGTACGAAACATGAACCAGATTCAGATACATCACATCTCCACGGTAACTAGACCTTCATCAGGAAACCGAACCTGGATCACATTCACTGATGTTTGTTTAAGTTCCAGATTCTTGTTTTCTTCGGTGACTTTAGTTTATGGTTACAGGTTAAACCACCATCTGCACCAAACCGTCTCTAAAGTCAACCAGCTGTTTTAGAACCAGGATAAAGTTAAGGAGAGATGGTGGTTACAGTAACATGATGAACGTCTGCAGCTACATGCAGGCAACTATCACACACATTAACACTTTGACCAGATGATGGAAAAGTCAGAGGATCAACCTTCATCCTGTCATCCTGAGGGCAATATTAATGTGTGAACCAGATCTCACAACAATCCATCCATCAGTTGTTGTCATCAGAGCAGGTTGTCTTCAAATCATTAATGAAGAATAAAACAGAGCCGCTAACTTCCTGTGGAGGAAATGAGAATTATTATAACTGACCCTCTGACCTCTCTCTGGCCTCGTGAACCAACACATTTTTCACCTTTATCATAAGACTTTTTCTTTTTGCTTTATTGTTTATTGTGCAGCATTTTTGACACTCCAGATGTTACACATATTTTTCTTCAAAACATAGAATAAGAAAGATCTGTGCTCCTCACCACGTTGCTCCCATCATCCAACACTCCCGACTTTAGTCTCTCAGGTCTGTCCAATCAGAAGTAACATCTGGATAATTGATCATCTTAACACAGACCAGAACCAGTTCAGCTGATCTCTGACAAACTGCAGAAACTCGGTCTAAATAAAGAATAAATGATGTAGATGAAATCCATTTATAGCTAATCCAACCAGATGTGTTCAAGTTTAAATGTGTAGTCCAACAGTACTATGTTCTAATCAATCAGTATGATTACATTCACCGTACTGATCACTAAACCCAACCTCATTCTGGAAGCTTGGCTCACTGATCTGAGCTGTATCGGTGAGAGAAGACGACTGACAGCACAGTGAGAAGAAAATATTTAAATGTTCAGAGCTGGAAACCAACTTATTTAGACTCTGCAGGCTGCTTTGTACTAGTTTCAGTTTTAGTTGGCCTTTCGATGGACTTATTTTAAATATGAGGACATATCGCTTTGTGTAATGATCTCTGTTTTCATACAGTGACCGAACATCAGGCTGGGTGTCCCGAGTCCCGACAAATATCTCAAAACACTAAATTATCTCGGTTTTAACCACAATTAAAACAATAATCAGAGTAATATTCTTGTTTTCAGCGCTTACATAGACGTTTATCATGTTATTACCTAACTCAATATAAAAACGCAAACAATGTTTCTGAATTCAACACTGATTTGTCTGAATGTGTTTCAATCAATCAATGTGTCGTTGTCGAGGCTGTTGCTATGACGTCAGTATGCTAACGGTTAGCTAAGAAACTCAAACTAAGAAGGAAAACTGCAAAGCGTAAAGTACCCGGCAAGCTTCTTAAGGTAACTTTCTGTAAAGGCTCTTAATTGTTGTTATGAACAAGGTGCGATTGTGATTTTAATGTTTTGACGTTTTAATCTTTGTAACTTGCGACCGGCTCGTTGCATAGCGTTGTGAAGATGTAAGTTAGTTATTTTTATGTTAAGGTATTTATAGGCCACAAAGAGATTGTTTTGTTTAAAAAAAACTGTCAGAGAATCTGTCACAGCGCTGAAATAATTGTCCCCCATCCTGATGAAGACACTTATGGCGTTTGCATAAGTGCATTCATGTGCATGTGTCCACTTAAGGTTCCTGGTTTAGGGGTTTGAAAATATGGTCACCCTATGTTTTCATCCAGCTGCTCCACTGTTATCCTGCACATGTTCACACGTAAAAAGCTGATACATGACAGAGAAATCAGAGTTCTCCAGGAGGAAAGTGCTGTCTTAACCTTGTTACGCTGTGCACCTCAGTTGGCTGAACAAGAAAAAAACCTGCTGTTCCTTCACTTAAAAATCACAAGGAAGATGAGAAGTTAGGGTGAGAAAAGGCCTGTGTGGCATGAGATCATCAGATCATGACAGCTGGTAGATCTGATAAAATAAGAGAGGATCTGAAACGCAGCCCTGTGGGACTCCACTCTCAGACACACCTGCTTTTGTCCTCTGATGGTTCAGTTGAATGAGGGTTAGGAAATGTTTCCTTTAGTTATACGGTTAAATGGACAAAACACATGCTAACAAAAGCTAACATATGCTAAACAAAAGCTAACATATGCTAACCTAAAGCTAACACACGCCAACCTAAAGCTAACACATGCTAACCTAATGCTAATAATGCTAATCCAGTCCTAACACATACTAACCTAGTATGACAAAATAATTAATAAAAATTCAAGAAATCTTGCAGTTTCACTAAATTACAGCAACTTTTCTGCATGAAACGTCCAAATCAGCAGCTGCTTGTGGTTTGGACCAATCGTGGCGTTTGGTGTGGCGGTAACTGACGACATTCAGGTGGAAGATGAACAAATCTCACCTGCTGACAAACATGATGCCATAGACGAGCAAAACAATTACAGTATTTTCTGTTTTATAGAACGTTGAGTCCTCATGGTTCTCATGTTCAGAAAATACATTAAAGCTGAAATATAGTTGTGTCTGCAGGAAGTCATTACATATGACTCTTCACTGCTAGCAGTTTAAATAAATCACATTATTTTACTTTGCTTGCAATTTTACTGCAAAAAGAGATGTAAAACATCACAAACTGTATTGCAAGTTTTAAGAAAAGCAGCCGCAGAATCAAACATTTTTGGCTGCAATAATAACAATAAAACTCCTCATTAGATTCAGAGGCTGCAGACAAACAACGACAACAAATCAGTCGAACACTGAGTCAACGTTCATCTTTAAACTCTAAAAACAAACAGTTTCTTAATTTTCACACCAGCAGGATTTAAGATCAGTGGGTGCAGAAGAGTCTCAGCGGTGCCGCAGGTGGACTGTCTCGTTATTCACAAACAAAAAGATGTGATAATAACCTGACAGCTGTTCTCCTCCTCAGGAAAGACTGATTCATGTCCACCTGCAGACACCACCTACGCTGACATCACCATCACTCAGACAGCCAATAGGAGAGGTAGGCTGTGACTGCCAACACCTGTCAATCAACCTTAACTCACGCCCTCAAACCCCTCCCCCTGTAACCCCTCTGGACTACTATTAAACTCATCTGTTGCCATGGTGATGCTCTATGTTTGTCTTTCAGAGAAACATCCTGCAGATCCAGAGACAGTTTACTCCGGAGTAAAAACACACACTGCAGGTACACACACTAAACACACACTGCAGGCACACACACTAAACACACACTGTAGGTACACACACTAAACGCACACTGCAGGTACACACACTAAACACACACTGCAGGTACACACACTAAACACACACTGCAGGCACACACACTAAACACACACTGTAGGTACAGACACTAAACACACACTGTAGGTACAGACACTAAACACACACTGTAGGTACACACACTAAACACACACTGTAGGTACAGACACTAAACACACACTGCAGGTACACACGCTAAACACACACTGCAGGCACACACACTGCAGGCACACACACTAAACACACACTGCAGGCACACACACTAAACACACACTGCAGGCACACACACCAAACACACACTGCAGGTACACACACTAAACACACACTGTAGGTACACACACTAAACACACACTACAGGTACACACACTAAACACACACTGCAGGTACACACACTAAACACACACTACAGGTACACACACTAAACACACACTGCAGGTACACACACCAAACACACACTGCAGGCACACACACCAAACACACACTGCAGGTACACACACTAAACACACACTGTAGGTACACACACTAAACACACACTGCAGGCACACACACTGCAGGCACACACACTAAACACACACTGCAGGCACACACACCAAACACACACTGCAGGTACACACACTAAAGACACACTGTAGGTACACACACTAAACACACACTACAGGTACACACACCAAACACACACTGCAGGCACACACACCAAACACACACTGCAGGCACACACACCAAACACACACTGCAGGCACACACAGACTGCAGGTACACACACCAAAAACACACTGCAGGCACACACACAAACACACACTGCAAGCACACACACCAAACACACACTGCAAGCACACACACCAAACACACACTGTAGGTACACACACTAAACACACACTGCAGGCACACACACTAAACACACACTGCAGGCACACACACCAAAAACACACTGCAAGCACACACACCAAACACACACACTGCAGGTACACACACCAAACACACACTGCAGGCACACACACCAAACACACACTGTAGGTACACACACTAAACACACACTGCAGGCACACACACTAAACACACACTGCAGGTACACACACCAAAAACACACTGCAGGCACACACACAAACACACACTGCAAGCACACACACCAAATACACACTGCAAGCACACACACCAAACACACACTGTAGGTACACACACTAAACACACACTGTAGGTACACACACTAAACACACACTGCAGGCACACACACCAAACACACACTGCAGGCACACACACACTAAACACACACTGCAGGCACACACACCAAACACACACTGCAGGCACACACACAAACACACACTGCAGGCACACACACTAAACACACACTGCAGGCACACACACCAAACACACACTGCAGGCACACACACAAACACACACTGCAAGCACACACACCAAACACACACTGCAGGCACACACACTAAACACACACTGCAGGCACACACACCAAACACACACTGCAGGCACACACACAAACACACACTGCAAGCACACACACCAAACACACACTGCAGGCACACACACTAAACACACACTGCAGGTACACACACCAAACACACACTGCAGACACACACACCAAACACACACTGTAGGTACACACACTAAACACACACTGCAGGCACACACACTAAACACACACTGCAGGCACACACACTAAACACACACTGCAGGCACACACACTAAACACACACTGCAGGCACACACACCAAACACACACTGCAGGCACACACACTAAACACACACTGCAGGCACACACACCAAACACACACTGCAGGCACACACACCAAACACACACTGTAGGTACACACACTAAACACACACTGCAGGCACACACAGACTGCAGGTACACACACTAAACACACACTGCAGGCACACACACTAAACACACACTGCAGGCACACACACCAAACACACACTGCAGGTACACACACTAAATACACACACTGTAGGTACACCCCCTGAACACACTGTAGGTACACACACACAAACACACACTGTAGGTACACACACTAAACACACACTGCAGGTACACACACTAAACACACACTGTAGGTACACACACTAAACACACACTGCAGGCACACACACCAAACACACACTGCAGGCACACACACTAAACACACACTGCAGGCACACACACCAAACACACACTGCAGGCACACACACAAACACACACTGCAAGCACACACACCAAACACACACTGTAGGTACACACACTAAACACACACTGCAGGCACACACACTAAACACACACTGCAGGCACACACACCAAAAACACACTGCAAGCACACACACCAAACACACACACTGCAGGTACACACACCAAACACACACTGCAGGCACACACACCAAACACACACTGTAGGTACACACACTAAACACACACTGTAGGTACACACACCAAACACACACTGTAGGTACACACACTAAACACACACTGTAGGTACACACACCAAACACACACTGTAGGTACACACACTAAACACACACTGTAGGTACACACACCAAACACACACTGCAGGCACACACACCAAACACACACTGTAGGTACACACACTAAACACACACTGTAGGTACACACACTAAACACACACTGCAGGCACACACACCAAACACACACTGAAGGCACACACACACTAAACACACACTGCAGGCACACACACCAAACACACACTGCAGGCACACACACAAACACACACTGCAGGCACACACACTAAACACACACTGCAGGCACACACACCAAACACACACTGCAGGCACACACACAAACACACACTGCAAGCACACACACCAAACACACACTGCAGGCACACACACTAAACACACACTGCAGGCACACACACCAAACACACACTGCAGGCACACACACAAACACACACTGCAAGCACACACACCAAACACACACTGCAGGCACACACACTAAACACACACTGCAGGTACACACACCAAACACACACTGCAGGCACACACACCAAACACACACTGTAGGTACACACACTAAACACACACTGCAGGCACACACACTAAACACACACTGCAGGCACACACACTAAACACACACTGCAGGCACACACACTAAACACACACTGCAGGCACACACACCAAACACACACTGCAGGCACACACACTAAACACACACTGCAGGCACACACACCAAACACACACTGCAGGCACACACACCAAACACACACTGTAGGTACACACACTAAACACACACTGCAGGCACACACAGACTGCAGGTACACACACTAAACACACACTGCAGGCACACACACTAAACACACACTGCAGGCACACACACCAAACACACACTGCAGGTACACACACTAAATACACACACTGTAGGTACACACACCAAAAACACACTGCAGGCACACACACAAACACACACTGCAAGCACACACACCAAACACACACTGCAAGCACACACACCAAACACACACTGTAGGTACACACACTAAACACACACTGCAAGCACACACACCAAACACACACTGTAGGTACACACACTAAACACACACTGCAGGCACACACACTAAACACACACTGCAGGCACACACACCAAAAACACACTGCAAGCACACACACCAAACACACACACTGCAGGTACACACACCAAACACACACTGCAGGCACACACACAAACACACACTGCAAGCACACACACCAAACACACACTGCAGGTACACACACCAAAAACACACTGCAGGCACACACACAAACACACACTGCAAGCACACACACCAAATACACACTGCAAGCACACACACCAAACACACACTGTAGGTACACACACTAAACACACACTGCAGGCACACACACTAAACACACACTGCAGGCACACACACCAAAAACACACTGCAAGCACACACACAAACACACACTGTAGGTACACACACACAAACACACACTGCAGGTACACACACTAAACACACACTGCAGGAACACACACTAAACACACACTGCAGGCACACACACCAAACACACACTGTAGGTACACCCCCTGAACACACTGTAGGTACACACACACAAACACACACTGTAGGTACACACACTAAACACACACTGCAGGTACACACACTAAACACACACTGCAGGAACACACACTAAACACACACTGCAGGCACACACACCAAACACACACTGTAGGTACACCCCCTGAACACACACTGTAGGTACACACACTAAACACACACTGCAGGTACACACACTAAACACACACTGCAGGCACACACACCAAAAACACACTGCAGGCACACACACTAAACACACACTGTAGGTACACACACTAAACACACACTGCAGGTACACACACTAAACACACACTGTAGGTACACACACTAAACACACACTGCAGGCACACACACCAAACACACACTGCAGGCACACACACTAAACACACACTGCAGGCACACACACCAAACACACACTGCAGGCACACACACAAACACACACTGCAAGCACACACACCAAACACACACTGCAGGCACACACACTAAACACACACTGCAGGCACACACACCAAACACACACTGCAGGCACACACACAAACACACACTGCAAGCACACACACCAAACACACACTGCAGGCACACACACTAAACACACACTGCAGGTACACACACCAAACACACACTGTAGGTACACACACTAAACACACACTGCAGGCACACACACTAAACACACACTGCAGGCACACACACTAAACACACACTGCAGGCACACACACCAAACACACACTGCAGGCACACACACTAAACACACACTGCAGGCACACACACCAAACACACACTGCAGGCACACACACTAAACACACACTGCAGGTACACACACTAAACACACACTGCAGGTACACACACCAAACACACACTGTAGGTACACACACTAAACACACACTGCAGGTACACACACTAAACACACACTGCAGGTACACACACTAAACACACACTGCAGGTACACACACTAAACACACACTGCAGGTACACACACCAAACACACACTGCAGGCACACACACAAACACACACTGCAAGCACACACACCAAACACACACTGCAGGCACACACACTAAACACACACTGCAGGTACACACACCAAACACACACTGTAGGTACACACACTAAACACACACTGCAGGCACACACACTAAACACACACTGCAGGCACACACACCAAACACACACTGCAGGCACACACACTAAACACACACTGCAGGCACACACACCAAACACACACTGCAGGCACACACACTAAACACACACTGCAGGTACACACACTAAACACACACTGCAGGTACACACACCAAACACACACTGTAGGTACACACACTAAACACACACTGCAGGTACACACACTAAACACACACTGTAGGTACACACACTAAACACACACTGTAGGTACACACACTAAACACACACTACAGGTATACACACAAACACACACTGCAGGCACACACACCAAAAACACACTGTAGGTACACACACTAAACACACACTACAGGTACACAGGTGTGTGTGTATATATATGTGTGTGTGTGTGTATATATATATGTGTGTGTGTAATGTGTGTATATATGTGTGTGTGTGTGTAATGTGTGTATATGTGTATATGTGTGTGTGTAATGTGTGTATATGTGTATATGTGTGTGTGTAATGTGTGTATATGTGTGTGTGTGTGTAATGTGTGTATATGTGTGTGTAATGTGTGTAATGTGTGTATATGTGTATATGTGTGTGTGTAATGTGTGTATATGTGTGTGTAATGTGTGTAATGTGTGTATATGTGTGTGTAATGTGTGTAATGTGTGTATATATATGTGTGTGTGTAATGTGTGTATATGTGTGTGTGTAATGTGTGTATATGTGTGTGTGTGTTACAGGGACCAGCATCGCTGCCCAGAAGAAGCGGCGGTCTCAGAGAGGT
>NC_056554.1:26650696-26758196 GCF_910596095.1 Thunnus maccoyii
CAACAACAGACAGAGTTACAGCAACAGACAGAGTTACAGCAACAGACAGAGTCACAACAACAGACAGAGTTACAGCGACAGACAGAGTTACAGCGACAGACAGTTACAGCAACAGACAGAGTTACAGCGACAGACAGAGTTACAGCGACAGACAGAGTTACAGCAACAGACAGTCATATATACCAGTAACTGTGATGTTGATGTGTTCGCTGATCTTTCCAGAACTGTTTTCACACCAGTAAACTCCAGAATCTGAGAGAAGGAGAGTTGAGATGATGCAGGAAGAACCTTCAATCCTCCCAAAGTTTTGTTTACTGTTCCCACACTGTTCAGTCTCTCCTCCTGCTGTCCTCTTCACCGTCCATCCATCAGCTGTCTGTCCATCTTCATCACATCTCAGAGTCAGTGTAGAACGTCTGAAGAACTGCTGCAGGTTTGGACGGACGCTCAGAGAGACTGAAGGACAGACAGATTATTTGGAGAAAGATGATGGTTTTGTTGAAATCACTTCTGTAACGTTTGGGAACCGTCATCGTCATGGTTACAGTAAAAAGCACGTGGTTACCATCAGTGGACGATGGCCGTCGTGGTTAAAGTGATCTGTGGCGTTACAGTCGGACTTCAACGTAAACATGAACTCACCTGCAGAAACAGTCGGTCCAGACAGCAGCAGCACAGACACACCTGCAGCAGGAGGACAGGGTTCATAAAGGTCAGAGGTCACTACAGGTCAGAGGTCAGCAGATATCTGAGTGAAGAACATCAACGCTACAAACAGGAGAGATGATCGGTCTCTAACGTGTCACTGTTTGGTTACTGGTGTCATGTCCAGCTGGTTGTTAAGTGGTTGCCATGGTCCCCAGCTGATAATGCTTGTGTACTTGTACTTACAGTCACATTTCTGATGCAGGACTCTTACATGTAATACAGTATTTTTACTGCAGTGAAGGAAGTGAAAACTTCCTCCATCACTGATCAACAGAGTTACAACATGATGTGTTATGTTTGTTTCATCGTCTCCGACTAAAAACTGTGTTCAGTGTGTCGCTGTCAGTTTGTTCCTGCTGATAAAGTTTAATAATGAACTTTGCGTTGTTCACTTCCTGTCTGCTTTAATCAAACTGGGCTGTTTGGTACATTCTCCATGAAGCTGGCAGCTTTAACAGCCACAGCAGAAAGAGGACTTCTGTTTTAAACTCTGCACTAACTGATGTTTTCAGCACAAACTGACACATCTTCAGCTCTGAACATGATATTATTTCCACAAACAGTCAGTAGTTTGACTCTGAAGTCTGATTGTGTCTCAGCTGTAAGTGTAAAACTCTTTCATCACATTTCATCAAGCCGGACGTTTCTGACTCTAGAAACGTCCCATTTAAGGAAGGAACAGATAAACAGGAGAGCAGCAGCTCTGTGGTTCAACACTGCAGCGTCACTTCACTTCTGTCGACATATTCACAGCTTCAACATGTTCAAATCTTTGACTCCTTCAGAAAAACACAATAAACCTTTTTGTTGATTCAAACCAACTAACCAACGTCTGAGCTCATTTAATGTCGTTTAAAACTTCATCAGTAATGTTGTTTAAAGCACATTAATCATTAAAGAGGATGATTGTTATCATCAGTCACATATTTAAACTCAGTCACATATTCTGAACCACTTATTGTTGTTTGAATCTGATTCCAACATGATGAATATTAATGTGTTGAACATGAACTGAGAGTGAAACAAACAGCTGAGAGGTTAAAGGTCTGAAGTCTTTCAGTCGGCGCTTCAACTTCCTGCACTTTCAAAGCGGACATGAAGTGGACATGAAGAGCTCAGACAGGTGTGTGTTGAGCTGCAGCTTCCTGTGAGCACAGACCGTCGTACCTGAGACGGACGAGTGAATGAGTGAATGTGTTGGACTCACCGAGCAGCAGACGCACAGATGAACTCTTCATGATGTCTGGATGAGGAGTGGCCACCACTTCTGCTTTTCTTCATTTCTCAACTCACACCAATAAAAAGACTTTTAGTCCCGTTTCCTGATTTCTTTATTTGGCCTGAAAAGCAGCAGCAGCAGTTTGAAACCTGACAGCAGATCAGCTGAAACTGTCAGAAGCAGACCGTGTTTCTGTTGTCAGGGCAACGGTGCGTTTTATCAGCTCAGTGCCAAATCTGACTGTTATTGACGAACGTTGTTGGTGATGTGACAGATGGAAACATGCTGACGGCAACATGTCGGCCTGGTTCAACCGACACAGTCAGTTCAGTCAGTTATTTAGAGAAAGATGACGGTTTAGGTTGTAATTACTTTAACATGTGGGAATTGTTATCGTCATGGTTACAGTAAAAAGCTCGTGGTAACCATGGTGGCTACAGTATCTGTGAAGTTACAGTCGGATGTTTATACATAAACATGAACAGACCTGCAGCAGGAGGTCAGAGGTCACTGCATGCTACATACATGTAGCCTGCTAGCTGGTAAATAGACTGTACTTGTGTAGCGCCTTTCTAGTCTTCCGACCACTCAAAGCACTTTTTTTTACACTACGAATCACATTCACCCGTTCACACACATTCATACGCTGATGGTTCTAATTAATGAGTTGGGACATTAATTAGAACCAAAATAAAGCAGAAGTTCAGTTTCACGCTCATGCAGCGTAAACATGATCACATGATCATCCTACCTACATCTGCATTAAAGGGAACCTGCTGCTGTAAGATCCTGTTACTGTCACCACAGTGATACATCAGTTCTGTGCTGTGAGAACTCTGATCAGTTGTGATTATTGGTCGTGTTTCTTCCTCTTCTGTTTGTTCCTGTTTTCATCACTTTACCATTAAAGTACATTTTGTAAGTGAAGGACGGTCAGTGACGCTGCTGTAGTGGTTGTTTATGTTCACACTGAGTGGATTTAGCACTACAGATCATCAACATGTTTAACAATGTTTACAGCAGCAACTGGAGGGGCTCCTCTGGGTTCATATTATGAGTTAATTTTTACTATGATTAAAATCTTATTTGTTGTGACAGAAGCTAAAAGTAACACTATAATAATTGGACAGCTGGGAATAAGTGAATATGAAGCATAAACACGTTAATATTCTTATTGATGAAAGTTTCTTCTCTGCCTCTGTTGGAAACCTCCGACTATACCAGCAGAAGTAGTATTCAGTCTGTATCCCACCAGTCTACCTCGCCTACTGTGTCCCACAATGCAAAGCGCTGAAGGGTCAAAACAACCGTCATTCAGCTGATCAACGGTGTAACTTCATCACTCAGTCAGTCAGTTACCCAAATGTTTATCTCTGAGACTTTAAAACTGGTCTTCTTATAGCATTATGGGATGCTACACAGTAACAGTGGTTTACTATCAGCTGTGCTATTGTTTACTTCTGCTTTCTAGAGCTTCTGATTGGACAGCCTTCACCATAGATATGACATCATCAAATATTGATTGAAAAAACTTTATTGAGTCTTTACAGGAATAAAAACAGCTCACAGAAATAATTTAAAAACTAATCTGATGACATCACACAGGGTGACCAATAAAACCTCAGTACCTCCAGCCAATCAGAGCGTTAAAGGTGTGTCAGGGCGTGGCCTCCCAGCGTCTCCGCCGGCTGTAGAGGTCAAATGTCGAGGGGGCGGGGCACTGAGATGGGCGGGGTTTTCTGTTTATTGGCTCCTCCTCTGGTGAGAGGGGCTTCTGTCTGAGCAGGTCAGAGGTCATGAAGAGGAGTGGGGAGGGGCCATCTGCTGCTTTGTTGTCATGGCTGCGGGAGGGCGGAGCCAGCAGCAGCCTATCCTGCAGCGCCTGGCTGATCAGCTGATCATGCTGCACATCAACGCTGACCAATGAGGTGAAGAGAAGCTGAGAGCGAGAGACATTCACTCCTACAGAGAGAGAGTTGAAGATCAGCAGCTGCATCACACCTGTAACACACTGCTGCATTTTGGGAAATGTAGGCTGAAGTCTGTGTGTGTGTTACCTTCAGTAGCTCTGGTGTTGATCAGGTTTTTGGTCCTCTTAGACTTCCGTAGTGTCTCCTGAACGGCCTTCTGGGAGTTAAACTCCACCCCCTGCAGGAACAACATCTTTACCATGGTAACCAAGTGTATTGATAACATATTGATAAACAGAAGCAGTGAGAACCTGCAGTGACTGAAGCTCCGCCTTCAGAGCCAGTGTGGTGTTTGGCTCCGCCTCCTCGAGACATGCTGGATCCTCATTGGACACTGCAGCAGGAGGCCCCGCCCTCTGTTTGGGGGATCCACCTATCAGAGAAGAGGAAGCTTTCATTGATCATTTCACTGATTACAGCGCTGTGGTGCACTGTGGGTAATCTGGCGGCAGGTGTGATGATGTTTCAGGAGTGAAATGACATTTATGAATTCATCTGGAAGCTCTCAGGTATCAACAGGTGAAGACCAGAATGCCTCTGGACGTAACTGGATTGACCTACAACCAATCAGAGCAATGGAAAGTGTGACATGTGACCTTTCAAATCCAGACCGGAGACGCTCTGTACAGTCAAACCCACCGAGGTTAGATAAAGGGTTGTGATTGGCTCGACCCGGACCAGAGGCCAGACGCACCTGGCAGAGCTCACAGATTCATCTGGTTCCCAAACTAATGAGGGACTCCGTCTTTACTGCCTCTCACTGCTACAGCGTCATTATCTACACGCCATGAAGGTCAGCCTCATTATTGATTAATCCATCAATCAATCAAATGTCAGAAGACAAACACATTGTGTTCGATCAACAGAATAAACCAAAACGTATTGACTTTACCGTCTGTAGTTTGTATTTCCTGTGGAGACTGATGTAATAAACTGCGTCTCCATGGCAACTATTTGAATCAGCTGATAAAGTTTCCTCTCAGCAGACTCACCTGTGTCGTCCAGGTGAGCTGTACGTTCACCTGCACTAACAGGAAGTGATGCCGCTAAATGTTTGAGTATAGACACTCTAGTTACCATGGTGACCACCTCTCCTCCTCCTCTGACTGCTGATCGGCTGCTGAGGTGGCACGTCATTGCTCAGCGGGATGTGAGGCTCTGGTGTTACCGTGACAACCAGCGGCTCTTCAAAACACACCTGCAGGAAACCACACACACACATCAGGACTACAGAATGATGTCATCACACAGGACTACAGAATGATGTCATCACCTTTGTGTTCCTCTTTCTTCCTGTCTGTCCTTGGGGGCGGGACTTCAGGTGTGTTTGGTCACTCTGCGGACACGGCCGGAGGGGGCGGGGCTTCAGGTGTGTGTGGCCGGTCTTGGGGGTGGGGCTGAGCGTGACGGACAGGTCGAGTTCAGGGCAGCGAATCAGAGAGGAGGAGGAGGGGAGGGGGAGAGGGGCGGGGTGAGGGGAGGGGGGAGGAGAGAGGAGGGGGGCGGAGCTCTTCATCCTGACAGGAAACAACATGTTTACAGTGAATTAAAGGATATGTGAGGACATGTGTAACTGAGCAGGTCGCCATGGAAACGTACGTCATCAGCTTCAGGGTTCAGGTCGGTTAGTTTAGTGTTATTTATCCTGTTTGACGGTGAATTTATTTGGTTTTAGCTGCTAAATGTTGAACAAACTGAACATATAAAATAAAGTTGAAGCTTCAACCATCAGTGGACTGATTGATCCGGTCTGATGATCGATTCATCGCTCAAACACTGAAACGTTGCAGCTTCTGTTTCTACTCGTCATGTCTGGTTTTTAGTTTGATGGATTATTAAAGAAAATAATCTCTAATGAGAATAAATCAGTCAGCATGTTGCTGTTAGATATCTAATGATTGATCAACTTTATCCTGTCAATCACTCAGCTAGAGCTCCGGGTAACCATCGTCTTCATTATTGATTCATCAGTTTGGTCCTTCAAATGACTGAAAATGCTTTTAACTGAATAAATAATCACAATAATCAATAAGTTGTTTTAACCCACAGCGGTGACATCAAGTTCATCTGAGACAGAAGAAAACATGTAACTGGTTGAACTGGTCCTCTACAGGTTTTTAAACTGGTAAAAGAAGGAAAAACGAAGCAGGAAAATACGCTGACTCATTAAAATCACGTCTCAGTATATAAACAATAACACACAAACAAACACATATAAACAATAACACGCAAACAAACACATATAAACAATAACACGCAAACACATAAACAATAACACACAAACAAACGCATATAAACAATAACACACAAACAAACACACATAAACAATAACACACAAACAAACACATATAAACAATAACACACAAACAAATACATATAAACAATAACACGCAAACAAACACATATAAACAATAACACAAACAAACACATATAAACACAGCTGACTTTTCTCACCAGTTTAAGATCCTGTAAACCAGCAGGCAGGGTTAAATCTAACCAGTTCAGCCCTTCAAAATAAAACACGTTTCAGTGTTTACCAGCGACGTTTGTCTTCAGTCGTTCGTTCATCGTTTGTTCATAAAATGTCAGAAAATAGTGAAAAATATCCGTTAAAGTGTGAGATCACATCTTTAAACGTCTGGTTGTTTAAATCATCAATAAATAAATCATCAAACTGATCATTATTTACATTTTACTTAAAAGATATTAAAACGATTATTAATCATAAAAACAGCTGCTGATCAACTAATCAATGAATCGATCAACCCCGCAGGACGACCCCCAGGTTGGGAACCACTGCTCTAAAGGACCAATACAACCAGTAACAGGCAGCTTCCCAGTTAACACAAAGTGGTCACAGCTCATTACTGGAAGGTTTCATGTGTCTGTAAATATATAAATAAATATAAATATCTGTGATTTCATGTAAATAATCGTCCAAACATGATTAATATGGATCAGGTCGTTGTCAGAGATCCAGAGCGACTCCACGATGACATCATCACATGTCAGAGTGATGATGTCATCCTGAAGATCAATATTATTATTGTTTGTTATTACAGAGAAACAAAGATAAACATGTTTTATTTACAGACAAACAGATGACATGTTTAATCAATAACAGCTGATCAACTGCATTGATCAGTGACCAGGTCCTGCAGGACGTCAGTTTGGATGAATATTGATCAGATTATTTCCTGTTAATATTTCAGATCAGTTTTATTTTTAGAAACTTTTTATACGTTTATCTGAATTATTTATTTAAATTTAACAAACAAACAAACTTAATCTGCTTCTTTATAACAAATTCAGCGTTTTCTTCTTGCGGATCTGGGGTCAGATTATTGATCATAGATTATAGATTACGTTACCAGTTTATGCACCTGTCCGCGGGTAAACTGGTTACCATGGTAACGCCAGTTAGCTGATGAAGCTAGTTAGCCGACCCGTTGTCCTGCTGCGTTGACAGAGCTAACGTTAGCTTAGCTCAGTTAGCCTGTGTGTTACCTGATGTGACGCTCCGCAGCAGCGTCACTCCTGCGTCAGTCCTACGTCACTCTTGCGTCACTCCCGCGTCAGTTCTGTCTGTTTCTCTGAACTTCTGTTTCTGAACGTTTAAACACGATTTCAAAATTTCAGAGTTTCAGTTAAACTTCCCTCTGTCGCTGCCCGATTTGCATCACGCATGCGCATCACTGCTCGATCTACACCGCGCATGCGCGTAAACTGACAGCTGCGTACGGCAACTCCATTTGGACAAACAACATTAGAGTTGAGTTTAACCGTTTCTGTCACTGCCCGGTACCTGACGTTACAACAGAACTACTACATCCACAAGAATGAAAACTTTCGAGTATTATCAACTTCTGAGAGATTTCATCTCTAACGGTGTTTTTCACCTCAGTCTTTCCAGGATGGAGCGAAGTGAAATGCACCGTGCCGCTTCCAACTTTATAGTTAAAGGTAACTTAGGCTCATTCGGCCAGTATGCGCAGTAGGTTAACTTAACATTTTCCCGGGCAAATTAGTATATGGTGACCAGACGTTGTCCCGGTTTCGAGTTGGGTGTCCCGAGTCCCGAATATATCTGTAAAACCCTAAAATGTCCCGGTTTTCAACATTCAGTACCGAATTGTCCTGGCTTTCACCACAATTACAATAATAATTATGTTACTCTACTTGTTTTCAGCGCTTACATAGACGTGTATCATGATAAACCTAATATAAGTTAACCCGATATGAAAACATCAACAATGCATCAGGCGGCTGAGTCCAACACTGATTTGTCTGGAGGCCGGTCAGTCGTTTAATTGGTGGTTGTCAAGGCTGTTGCTACGACGCCCGTTTTATGGGCATCTGCCTTCTTTCTGTTGGCTGAGTAGAAGTCTGTGTTAGTTTAAATAGGATTAATTATTTAACAGAACATGATGTAGATGAGAAGACATTTATGTGTGTGAAACCAGCATTATGTTGGGGATAAAACAACTGCACAGTCAAACAGCCACTTAATATTTACTTTACAATGTAAAACATGATCAAAATGAGGTTCCATGAGATTATGCCGAGGTCTCACCTGTTTGAACAATGTTTTTAAATTTCATCCTAAACTGCTGCCAAGTGCGCTTCTCCCTCGCGGGATTGGACCTAAATGAAATAAATTAATAGGCGACCAATCAAGCAGTTTTCCTCTGTAATATTATTGTGATTACAAAGGACCACATTTAAACTTACGCATTGACCGAGCAGCAGCCGTCTCCCTCTCTTTTGCAGCTGCAGCAGTGTTGCACTTCTTTCTGAAAACATGTTCAAACTCGTCGTATGAGAGAATTAAGATTTCTAGTGCTAGTGGGGTGAAAAACGCAGCCATCCTCTTCCCTGTTGCCATGGTGACTCATTGAATCGGGGCTCCATTGATGCTGGCTTTTTATAGTTGTGGTGCACGCGCTTAACTCCAGGTGAAACTACTCCGAGTTGAATAAACTGACTCAAATCAGCTGTTCTGGAACCGGAAACTCAGAGTTTTCTGTCTCAGAGTAGATCAACTCAGAGTTCAGGATTAGACTCAGAGTTTGTTGAACCTGCTTTGTGAAACGGACCCCTGATCAATAAATAATCAATAACTGTTTACATCACAGAGAGGATGAGACCTGATCAATAAATAATCAATAACTAAACTGTGCTGCTCATATTCTCACGCACATCCATCAACATGTAAATCCAATTTGACTTAACTTAACTTCCTGTTCACTCCTGCATCGAGTACAAATCCTCCCGTTAACGTACCGTTCCTTATTCACCATATTCAGACGTAGACATCCTCTCGCCCTCTTCGCTCCAGCAGCTCCAACCTGAGAACTGTTGGCGACAGAAGCTTCTGCTGCAGCGCCTCCGACTCCAGAAGAATCTGCCTGAACAGCTCGGGACTGCAGCTTTTCAGCAACAGTTTTTAAACCTGCCTGTAAGGAGTCTGATCGTCTGTTCCGATAATGTTTTCTGTTTTATGACCAGTGTTTATTTCTCTGTTTGTCGTCAGGAAGAAGAAAAGTCAGTTTGTCTTCAAAGTGTAAATCAGACATCACGTATTTATTAATATTTCAACAAACAGCATCATTCTGAACAAAGTTAGACATTAATTTATTAAACTCTCTTCTATCTTCATCATCATCTTCATCATATTAATCATCTTCATCATCATCATCATCATCATCACACAGAAAATCTGGATCAGTCCTGTTGTCATGGTTACCATTACACATACTCCTCATTAGTGGGATTATTAGCCCATTACCACAACACTGTCAGGTGAGGTGGGCGTGGTCTCTGTTCGTGGTCTGTCAGGTGGGGTGGGCGTGGCCTGTCAGTTGGGGTGGGCATGGTCTCTGTCGGGTGAGGTGGACATGGTCTCTGTCAGGTGGGCTGGGCGTGATCATTGCCAGGCGGGGTGGGCGTGGTCTATGTGAAGTGGGCATGGTCTCTGTCAGGTGGGGTGGGCGTGATCATTGCCAGGCGGGGTGGGCGTGGTCTATGTGAAGTGGGCATGGTCTCTGTCAGGTGGGGTGGGCGTGGTCTCTGTCATGTGGAGTAGGCGTGGTCTCTGTCAGGTACGGTGGGCGTGGTCTCTGTCAGGTGGGGTGGGCGTGGTCATGGCCAGGTGTGTGTGAGCGTGTGAGCGCTCTCAGGATGACGTTCTCTCTCTCCAGCTGCTGGTTCTTCTCCTGCAGCTCTCTGATTTGTTCCCTTAGAAGCTCCACCTCCTCCCTCACCGCCAACATCAGGTGACTCTTCACCAGGTCCTACAGAGGTCAAAGGTCACCACACACGCACACACACACGCACACACACACACACATACAGAAGGTCGAAGGTCAGAGATCAGCTGTGTCAGCATGACTGAGGACATGACTTTGTTTATAAATGTATCAGTACAGACTCACCATGGCCTGCTCAATCTTGTTGTCAATGGCAACCAAACTGTTACTGGAACTACTGTAAGACACAGAGAGACAGACAGGTGAGACACAGACAGGTGAGACACAGACAGGTGAGAGACAGACAGGTGAGAGACAGTCAGGTGAGACACAGACAGGTGAGAGACAGACAGGTGAGACAGACAGGTGAGACACAGACAGGTGAGAGACAGACAGGTCTGGACAATTTCTCATACAAAACATTCACATTTCATTTCATTCAACATTTGATCTGTCAGTCATTTATCAATCATCAATATTTGATCAATAATCCATCTTCATGGAGAGGCTGGGCCGAACAGTTTGAATCCACCTGACATCTTCACCACCAGGTGAATCTGAGCACACCTGTAGCAGAAGCCCAGCCCCTGGATCTGGTTGTCATGGTTACCTGTGGCAGAACAGAAGCAATGACATCATGGTGGCCTCAGAGCCCCGCCCACTGGGTGGAGCTCTGACAGGCACTGACCAATGAGGGTGAGGGGCTGACGGGGTCATGTGACATTGTGGTTGGTCGGTGGCCTTGGGCCGGGCCTCTGTGATTGGCTGACCTCTGGAGAGTGGGGTCAGTGACTTCAGAGTCGTCCTGGATCTGGGTTCAGCATTCAGCGGGTCAAAGGTAATCAGCCGGGCGCCGGGCCAGGACTCCCTGACAACTGAACCCTGACCTTTGAACTTTCTGCGATCTCGTAACACGACCGCTGTCTCTGGTTGCTTAGCAACAAGTTGTCGAGTTCTAAGGGGAAGGGGCGGAGTTGACGGAGGGCGACGCTGAGGACAACGACAGGGGGCGGAGTCAGATGGCTGCTTTCGCCGTGACATCATCTTTTTCACACTGACAAACATCCAACAAACAACAGTGACCAATCACAGACCTCCGTCCAATCAGAGCTTAGCTACAGACTCCGCCGACCAATCACAGTTCAGATCATCTAATTAGGAGACGATTTGAAGGCTGTCCGATCAGAGAATCCTATCCACCGTCCTCATTACGGTCTGGACCATGTGATGTTCCTCGTTAAGGTCTGGACCATCTGTTTCTCCTTGTTAAGGTCTGGACCGTCTGTTGTTCCTCGTTAAGGTCTGGACCATCTGTTTCTCCTTGTTAAGGTCTGGACCGTCTGTTGTTCCTCGTTAAGGTCTGGACCGTCTGTTGTTCCTCGTTAAGGTCTGGACCGTCTGTTTCTCCTTGTTAAGGTCTGGACCATCTGTTGTTCCTCGTTAAGGTCCAGACCGTCTGTTGCTCCTCGTTAATGTCCAGACCGTCTGTTGTTCCTCATTAAGGTCTGGGCCATCTGTTTCTCCTTGTTAAGGTCTGGACCGTCTGTTGTTCCTCGTTAAGGTCTGGACCATCTGTTTCTCCTTGTTAAGGTCTGGACCGTCTGTTGTTCCTCGTTAAGGTCTGGACCGTCTGTTTCTCCTTGTTAAGGTCTGGACCGTCTGTTTCTCCTTGTTAAGGTCTGGACCGTCTGTTTCTCCTTGTTAAGGTCTGGACCATCTGTTGTTCCTCGTTAAGGTCCGGGCCGTCTGTTGTTCCTCGTTAAGGCCTGGACCGTCTGTTGTTCCTCGTTAAGATCTGGACCGTCTGTTGTTCCTCGTTAAGGTCCGGACCGTCTGTTGTTCCTCGTTAAGGTCTGGACTGTCTGTTGTTCCTCGTTAAGGTCCAGACTGTATGTTAAGGTCCGTACTGTCTGTTCCCTCGTTAATGTCCGGACCGTCTGTCGTGCCTTGTTAAGATCCAGATTCTCTGTTGTCCCTCGTTAACGTTATGTCTTTCTGTCTCCTCAGAACATTGACAGACTTCAAGTTTCCATGGAGACCCCACCCAATCTCTCTCCCCCACACATTGCTCTCTGATTGGCTGCTGTTTCATTCCATCTCCTGCCCACTCACGGTCACAGCCAATAGGAACAGTGCAGCTGGATTCTCCTCCCGCCCACTCAGAGTGAACACAGACAGACGTCTGATTCATTCACAGACTGTTCGTCCACACCAGACTAATAAAGTTTTACTGAACGGAGGCGACTGAGTCGTGTGTTGTTCTTCTTCTCTGTGCAGTTTGTTTAACAGCTGGATGAGGAGGAGGAGACGATGGTTCGTCACAGTATCTGCTCGTAATTAGTCTGAACCACAAATCATTCATAAACACCTCATCAGTCATTGATAAATGATTAATCATTAATGAGCAGAGAGAGTGTAAATGAAGAAAAACAATCACACTATGTAATGATCCTGCATTACATAAACAGCGGAACAACATTATTTCAATTCATTATATTAAATGTGAAAAAAGCAACAATATTTTTCAACAGTGACTTTTGAATAAATATCACTCAACACAAATGTGTAACAGCTGCACAAAAATGTTTTTAAAAAGTTCACGTTTTCACTGCTCTCAAATGTAAAACGTATCAAATCTGACCTGAACTGTATTAAGAGTTTATGATAGTTTAACAAGGTCATAAAAACGACTTCATATATATTAAAAACACGTCTTTCACACAAACAGAGTTCAGTAATAACATCGGGAACAGTCAGACGTCCTGCAGAGTCTGAATCAATGGTTCCTTTATTCTACAGCTTCTTATCCCCTCAACCCCCCTCCACACACACGCACACACATACACACACACGCACGCACGCACGAACACACACACACACGCACACACATACACACACACGCACGCACGCACGAACACACACACACACGCACGGATGCACGCACGCACACACATACACACACACTCACACACACACGCACGCACGCACACACGCATGCACACACGCACGCATGCATGCACACAAACACACACACACACACACACACACGCACGGATGCACGCACGCACACACATACACACACACTCACACACACACACACGCACGCACGCACACACGCACACACATACACACACACGCATGCACACACACACGCACACATGCACATGCACACACACACACACACACACACATTTTCTCTCCACATTGCAATGTCAGCTGATGTCAGAGCAGTGAAAATAGACCTGTGTGTGTGAGTGTGTGTGTGAGTGTGTGAATGTGTGTGTGTGTGTGTGTGTATGAGTGTGTGTGTGTGTGTGTATGAGTGTGTGTGTGTGTGTGTGTGGTATTTAGGCCAGCTGTGTGTCACACTGCTGTTAGATTCAGTTGAGCCGTATTAACATATTTAAGGTATTGAAATAAAGGACAGATTGCTGTCCGTGTGAATACATGTTAGTGTTTGAACATAAACTGAAGAGTTTGGAAGTGAGGATGTAAACATGTTTGTTTACATCCGCACTTGTTGCTTGTTTGTGTTTGAGTGAGAAAAGTATTGAGGACATTTGAAGGCTGTAGTCACTGAACGCTTTCTGTGTGAAAACTATGCAAATGTGTCACAGTTTGGTCCAGAATTGTTGCTGTTGTGTCGAATATTGATCCCTGCAGGCAACCAATCAGAAAAACAGCGACACAGACAGGTAAACAAACTGTAAACAGCAAAACAGACAGGTAAACAAACTGTAAACAGTGACACAGACAGGTAAACAAACTGTAAACAGCAAAACAGACAGGTAAACAAACTGTAAACAGTGACACAGACAGGTAAACAAACTGTAAACAGTGACACAGACGGGTAAACAAACTGTAAACAGCGACACAGACAGATTTACAAACTGTAAACAGCAAAACAGACAGGTAAACCAACTGTAAACAGCGACACAGACAGGTAAACAAACTGTAAACAGCAAAACAGACAGGTAAACAAACTATAAACAGTGACGCAGACAGGTTAACAAACTGTAAACAGCAAAACAGACAGGTAAACAAACTGTAAACAGTGACACAGACAGGTAAACAAAACTAAACAGTGACGCAGACAGGTAAACAAACTGTAAACAGTGACGCAGACAGGTAAACAAACTGTAAACAGTGAGACAGACAGGTAAACAAACTGTAAACAGTGACACAGACAGGTAAACAAAACTAAACAGCGACACAGACAGGTAAACAAACTGTAAACAGTGACACAGACAGGTAAACAAACTGTAAACAGTGACGCAGACAGGTAAACAAACTGTAAACAGTGACACAGACAGGTAAACAAACTGTAAACAGTGACACAGACAGGTAAACAAACTAAACAGTGAGACAGACAGGTAAACAAACTGTAAACAGTGACACAGACAGGTAAACAAACTGTAAACAGTGACGCAGACAGGTAAACAAACTGTAAACAGCGACACAGACAGGTTAACAAACTGTAAACAGTGACACAGACAGGTAAACAAAACTAAACAGTGACGCAGACAGGTAAACAAACTGTAAACAGTGACACAGACAGGTAAACAAACTGTAAACAGTGACACAGACAGGTAAACAAACTGTAAACAGCGACACAGACAGGTTAACAAACTGTAAACAGTGACACAGACAGGTAAACAAAACTAAACAGTGACGCAGACAGGTAAACAAACTAAACAGTGAGACAGACAGGTAAACAAACTGTAAACAGTGACACAGACAGGTAAACAAACTGTAAACAGTGACGCAGACACGTAAACAAACTGTAAACAGTGACACAGACAGGTAAAGTGTAAACAGTGAGACAGGAAGCTACCTGGCGTCCCCCGGCAGGTGGAAGATGGTTTGGTCCAGACTGAAGGCTCCTGGAGTCTGAATGGGGGTCAGAGTGGGGTGGTACGATCCAGCAGGGGGGGAGCTGGGCTGAGAGTGAGACAGCCTGAGGACAGACTGAGAGACAGACAGGTGAGAGGGTCATCTGCTGCTGAGCCGCTGACCAGTCTGACCAGTCTCACACCAGCACTGCTTTCCAAACACCAATCAGAGTCAATCAAACAATAACACAATGTACAGAAACCTGTCTGGAACGCTGGAGAGAAGAAACTAGAAGCCAAAGTAGATCAGAATGTTACCTGATGAACTATTAGAATATGTCTCTACTATCAGAGATAGAAAGCAGAGACAGAACCTAACCTCTGACCAATAGAAACTCTTAAAGCTAAAGGACTTCTGTTCTTCTGACCAATAGAAACTCTTAAAGCTGTACGACTTCTGTTCTTCTGACCAATAGAAACTCTTAAAGATGAAGGACTTCTGTTCTTTTGACCAATACAAACTCTTACAGCTAAACGACTTCTGTTCTTCTGACCAATAGAAACTCTTAAAGCTAAAGGACTTCTGTTCTTCTGACCAATAGAAACTCTTAAAGCTGAACGACCTCTGTTCTTCTGACCAATAGAAACTCTTAAAGCTGTACGACTTCTGTTCTTCTGACCAATAGAAACTCTTAAAGATGAAGGACTTCTGTTCTTTTGACCAATACAAACTCTTACAGCTAAAGGACTTCTGTTCTTCTGACCAATAGAAACTCTTAAAGCTAAAGGACTTCTGTTCTTCTGACCAATAGAAACTCTTACAGCTGAATGACTTCTGTTCTTCTGACCAATAGAAACTCTTAAAGCTAAACAACTTCTGTTCTTCTGACCAATAGAAACTCTTATAGCTGAAGGACTTCTGTTCTTCTGACCAATAGAAACTCTTAAAGCTGAACGACCTCTGTTCTTCTGACCAATAGAAACTCTTAAAGCTGAATGACTTCTGTTCTTCTGACCAATAGAAACTCTTACAGCTAAACGACTTCTGTTCTTCTGACCAATAGAAACTCTTAAAGCTGAACGACCTCTGTTCTTCTGACCAATAGAAACTCTTAAAGCTGAAGGACTTCAGTTCTTCTGACCAATAGAAACTCTTAAAGCTGAATGACTTCTGTTCTTCTGACCAATAGAAACTCTTAAAGCTGTACGACTTCTGTTCTTCTGACCAATAGAAACTCTTACAGCTTAACGACTTCTGTTCTTCTGACCAATAGAAACTCTTACAGCTTAACGACTTCTGTTCTTCTGACCAATAGAAACTCTTACAACTTAACGACTTCTGTTCTTCTGACCAATAGAAACTCTTACAACTTAACGACTTCTGTTCTTCTGACCAATAGAAACTCTTACAGCTGAAGGACTTCTGTTCTTCTGACCAATACAAACTCTTACAGCTGAAGGACTTCTGTTCTTTTGACCAATAGAAGCTCTTAAAGCTAAACGACTTCTGTTCTTCTGACCAATAGAAACTCTTAAAGATGAATGACCTCTGTTCTTTTGACCAATAGAAACTCTTGAAGATGAAGGACTTCTGTTCTTCTGACCAATAGAAACTCTTAAAGCTGAATGACTTCTGTTCTTCTGACCAATAGAAACTCTTACAGCTGAAGGACTTCTGTTCTTTTGACCAATAGAAACTCTTACAACTTAACGACTTCTGTTCTTCTGACCAATAGAAACTCTTACAGCTGAAGGACTTCTGTTCTTTTGACCAATAGAAGCTCTTAAAGCTAAACGACTTCTGTTCTTCTGACCAATAGAAACTCTTAAAGCTGAACGACCTCTGTTCTTCTGACCAATAGAAACTCTTAAAGCTGTACGACTTCTGTTCTTCTGACCAATAGAAACTCTTACAACTTAACGACTTCTGTTCTTCTGACCAATAGAAACTCTTACAACTTAACGACTTCTGTTCTTCTGACCAATAGAAACTCTTACAGCTGAAGGACTTCTGTTCTTTTGACCAATAGAAGCTCTTAAAGCTAAACGACTTCTGTTCTTCTGACCAATAGAAACTCTTAAAGATGAATGACCTCTGTTCTTTTGACCAATAGAAACTCTTAAAGATGAAGGACTTCTGTTCTTTTGACCAATAGAAACTCTTAAAGATGAATGACTTCTGTTCTTCTGACCAATAGAAACTCTTAAAGCTGAATGACTTCTGTTCTTCTGACCAATAGAAACTCTTACGGCTGAAGGACTTCTGTTCTTTTGACCAATAGAAACTCTTACAACTTAACGACTTCTGTTCTTCTGACCAATAGAAACTCTTACAGCTGAAGGACTTCTGTTCTTTTGACCAATAGAAGCTCTTAAAGCTAAACGACTTCTGTTCTTCTGACCAATAGAAACTCTTAAAGATGAAGGACTTCTGTTCTTTTGACCAATAGAAACTCTTAAAGATGAATGACTTCTGTTCTTCTGACCAATAGAAACTCTTAAACCTGAATGACTTCTGTTCTTCTGACCAATAGAAACTCTTACAGCTAAAGGACTTCTGTTCTTTTGACCAATAGAAGCTCTTAAAGCTAAACGACTTCTGTTCTTCTGACCAATAGAAACTCTTACAGCTGAACGACTTCTGTTCTTCTGACCAATAGAAGCTCTTAAAGCTAAACGACTTCTGTTCTTCTGACCAATAGAAACTCTTACAGCTGAAGGACTTCTGTTCTTCTGACCAATACAAACTCTTACAGCTGAAGGACTTCTGTTCTTTTGACCAATAGAAGCTCTTAAAGCTAAACGACTTCTGTTCTTTTGACCGATAGAAACTCTTAAAGATGAATGACCTCTGTTCTTCTGACCAATAGAAACTCTTAAAGCTAAACGACTTCTGTTCTTCTGACCAATAGAAACTCTTAAAGCTAAAGGACTTCTGTTCTTCTGACCAATAGAAACTCTTAAAGATGAATGACTTCTGTTCTTCTGACCAATAGAAACTCTTAAAGATGAATGACTTCTGTTCTTCTGACCAATAGAAACTCTTAAAGCTGAACGACTTCTGTTCTTCTGACCAATAGAAACTCTTACAGCTTAACGACTTCTGTTCTTCTGACCAATAGAAACTCTTAAAGATGAATGACCTCTGTTCTTCTGACCAATACAAACTCTTACAGCTAAACGACTTCTGTTCTTCTGACCAATAGAAACTCTTAAAGCTAAAGGACTTCTGTTCTTCTGACCAATAGAAACTCTTAAAGCTGAACGACCTCTGTTCTTCTGACCAATAGAAGCTCTTAAAGCTAAACGACTTCTGTTCTTCTGACCAATAGAAACTCTTACAGCTGAACGACTTCTGTTCTTCTGACCAATAGAAACTCTTACAGCTGAACGACTTCTGTTCTTTTGACCAATAGAACCTCTTAAAGCTAAACGACTTCTGTTCTTCTGACCAATAGAAACTCTTAAAGCTGAATGACTTCTGTTCTTCTGACCAATAGAAACTCTTAAAGATGAAGGACTTCTGTTCTTTTGACCAATAGAAACTCTTAAAGATGAATGACTTCTGTTCTTCTGACCAATAGAAACTCTTAAAGCTAAAGGACTTCTGTTCTTCTGACCAATAGAAACTCTTAAAGATGAATGACTTCTGTTCTTCTGACCAATAGAAACTCTTAAAGATGAATGACTTCTGTTCTTCTGACCAATAGAAACTCTTAAAGATGAATGACTTCTGTTCTTTTGACCAATAGAAACTCTTAAAGCTAAACGACTTCTGTTCTTCTGACCAATAGAAGCTCTTGAAGATGAATGACCTCTGTTCTTCTGACCAATAGAAACTCTTAAAGATGAATGACTTCTACTCTTCTGACCAATAGAAACTAAATGTTTGTGTGCACGTACCCGCCCCGCAGCATCAACGTCCAATCGTAGAGGAGGAGGGATGTTTCGCGTACGGGGCGAAGGAGGTGGAGGGGTGGAGTCTAAACCCTTCCCTCCCATTGGCTCTTTGTGGTCCAGGAGCCGGATGTTGATTGGCTGTTGGTGCGTCGGGGACGGCGGCCCGCTGTGCAGTACGAGCCCCGCCCCCTCCCTGCCTCTGACTGACTGAGTCAGCAGGTGGGTGGTGTCTTGGGAATAGACTCCACCTCTGTCTTTGTCCCGGCCAATCATCTCCAGGGACTCCAGCGAGTGGGCATGTCTCATGCTGTCCATCACCCGCCGGAACCCCGCCCCTTGCTGTCGCTCCGTTACGTCCGTGCACGTCCATCGCCCGCGGCGATACGGTTCACCCCACCCCCCGCTGCCAGCCCCACCCACCGCCAGCCGCACCACCCTGAACCTGGAGGTAGACCCCGCCCCCTGCCCTGAGGCATCCTGGGAGATGTATTTCCTCTTCAGGGTGGGCGTGGTGGGCTGGGAGGAGCTGCCCTGAGGGCTGCAGGAGGCCGCTGCTGATTGGAGGACGCTCAGGAACACGCTGGGAGCCGACTGGCCGGCTGGAGTTTGATTGTTGAAGTCTGAGGTCACACTGGTGATCTGGAAGCCACTCCTCTTTTTACCACCGCTGCCGCCGCCGCTCATCTTCACACACACACACACACACACACACACAGTGACTCCCTCTGACTGATATATTATTATATATGACATCATTAGATTATTAATAGTGAAGCATCAGTGATAGAGCAGCATGTTACTGTTGTAGCTGCTGGAGGTGGAGCTAGTTTACACTACTTTATATACAGTTAGCTAGTTTAGTCCAGTGGTTCCCAACCTAGGGGTCGGGGCCCTCCAAAGGGTCAGCAGATAAATCTGAGGGGTGGTGAGATGATTAATGGGAGAGGAAAGAAGAAAAAACAAAGTTCTGATACACAAATCTGTTTTCAGTTTTTGGACTTTTTCTCTAATCTTTGATTTTTGCTGAAATATTGGATCATTTGAACATTTATTGAAATGAAAGCATGTGAGAAGTTTAGAGGGAAAAATCACTATTTGGTGGAGCTGTTAACAACTCATAGACATGTGAAATGTGACCCCGACTACACACTGCTTTTTGTAAGACGTCAAAAGACAAAAAGGTTGGAAACCACTGGTTTCATCTTTAACAATGTGTTGTATTTTAAAAGCTTGTTATATTATCCATTGTGTCAAATCTTCATCTGAAAAGTAACTAAAGCTGTCAAATAAATGTAGTGGAGTAGAAAGTACAATATTTCCCTCTGAAATGTAGAAAGTAGCATCACATGGAAATACTCAAGTAAAGTACAAGTACCTCAAAACTGTACTGAAGTACAGTACTTGAGTAAATGTACTTAGTTACTTTCCACCACCATTTGTAAACCAGGTTTTAATGTCATTAGATCAGAATACTTCGCTGATGTATCTTCATACATGTGAGCTTTGATGGTATTTTTTTCTATAGAAGTCTGGTGAAATTAAACAGTGAACAGTGTAGGAACAAGAATGTTATTGCAGGTAAACTCAGGAAATCATCACAAAATACCTCAGCTGACCTCACCTGACATCACTTGACATCACCTGACCTCACCTGACATCACCTGACCTCACCTGACATCACCTGACCTCACCTGACATCACTTGACATCACTTGACATCACCTGACATCACCTGACCTCACCTGACATCACCTGACCTCACCTGACATCACCTGACATCACCTGACCTCACCTGACCTCACCTGACATCACCTGACCTCACCTGACATCACCTGACCTCACCTGACCTCACCTGACATCACTTGACATCACTTGACATCACCTGACATCACCTGACCTCACCTGACCTCACCTGACATCACCTGACCTCACCTGACATCACCTGACCTCACCTGACCTCACCTGACATCACCTGACATCACCTGACCTCACCTGACCTCACCTGACCTCACCTGACCTCACCTGACCTCACCTGACATCACCTGACCTCACCTGACCTCACCTGACCTCACCTGACCTCATCTGACATCACCTGACATCACTTGACATCACCTGACCTCACCTGACCTCACCTGACCTCACCTGACATCACCTGACATCACCTGACATCACCTGACATCACCTGACCTCACCTGACCTCACCTGACATCACCTGACCTCACCTGACATCACCTGACCTCACCTGACCTCACCTGACATCACCTGACATCACCTGACCTCACCTGACCTCACCTGACCTCACCTGACATCACCTGACCTCACCTGACATCACCTGACCTCACCTGACATCACCTGACCTCACCTGACCTCATCTGACATCACCTGACATCACTTGACATCACCTGACCTCACCTGACCTCACCTGACCTCATCTGACATCACCTGACATCATCTGACATCACCTGACATCACTTGACATCACCTGACATCACCTGACCCCTGAGCAGAAGCTGAAAGTAGCCCTAAAGGGACACTTACTGGTTCAGCTGCTGTTTGTCCACAAACAAGAGGCAAGTCCTCACGGTGTATGTAAACAAAGACAGTAGACACACACACACACAACCTGTCTCACCACACACACACACACACAAACAACCTGTCTCACCACACACACACACACACACACACAGCCTGTCTCACCACACACACACACACACACACACAGCCTGTCTCACCACACACACACACACACACACACAACCTGTCTCACCACACACACACACACACAACCTGTCTCACCACACACACACACACACACACACACAGCCTGTCTCACCACACACACACACACACACACAACCTGTCTCACCACACACACACACACACACACACACACACACACACACAACCTGTCTCACCACACACGCACACACACACACACACACACAGCCTGTCTAACCACACAAACTCACACACAGCCTGTCTCACCACACACTCACACACAGCCTGTCTCACCACACACACACACACACACACAGCCTGTCTCACCACACACTCACACACAGCCTGTCTCACCACACACTCACACACAGCCTGTCTCACCACACACACACACACACACAGCCTGTCTCACCACACACTCACACACAGCCTGTCTCACCACACACACACACACACACACAGCCTGTCTCACCACACACACACAGCCTGTCTCACCACACACACACACACACACACACACACACAGCCTGTCTCACCACACACACACACACACACACACACACACACACACACACAGCCTGTCTCACCACACACACACACACACACACACACACACACACACACACACACACACACACACACACACAGTCTGTCTCACCACACACACACACACACACAGTCTGTCTCACCACACACACACACACAGTCTGTCTCACCACACACACACACACACACACAGCCTGTCTCACCACACACACACACACACACACACACACACACACACACACACACACACACACACACACACACACACACAGTCTGTCTCACACACACACACAGCCTGTCTTTCTCTCTCTCTCTCTCTGCTGTTGTCGTGCTCAGTGTCTCTCGCCCCTCGGCTTTCGTCTGAAACTCACTTTCTTCTTCTGTGTTTTCTGTTTCCTCTGACTCAGTCTGTTCTGCTGCCGGTTGCTTCAGCCTGTTGCACAACCTGGATTAACATGAGTGTGTGTTTGTGTGAGTCAGTGTGTGTGTGAGTCAGTGTGTGTGCGTGAGTGTGTGCGTGAGTGTGTGCGTGTGTCAGTACAGGTTCTGCAGGATTACTGTTGAACTGTTGAAACCATAATCAGAGTCAGTCTGTACTTTTACTGCCCGACATTACTGATGCTCGACTTTGACTTGTTTCTACTCAGTGTTTCTACTCTCAGTGTTTCTACTCTCAGTGTTTCTACTCAGTGTTTCTACTCTCAGTGTTTCTACTCAGTGTTTCTACTCAGTGTTTCTACTCTCAGTGTTTCTACTCTCAGTGTTTCTACTCAGTGTTTCTATTCTCAGTGTTTCTACTCTCAGTGTTTCTACTCTCAGTGTTTCTACTCAGTGTTTCTACTCTCAGTGTTTCTACTCAGTGTTTCTACTCTCAGTGTTTCTACTCAGTGTTTCTACTCAGTGTTTCTACTCAGTGTTTCTACTCTCAGTGTTTCTACTCAGTCTTTCTATTCTCAGTGTTTCTACTCAGTATTTCTATTCTCAGTGTTTCTACTCTCAGTGTTTCTACTCTCAGTGTTTCTACTCAGTGTTTCTACTCTCAGTGTTTCTACTCTCAGTGTTTCTACTCCCAGTGTTTCTACTCTCAGTATTTCTATTCTCAGTGTTTCTACTCTCAGTGTTTCTACTCTCAGTATTTCTATTCTCAGTGTTTCTACTCTCTGTTTCTACTCTCAGTGTTTCTACTCTCAGTGTTTCTATTCTCAGTGTTTCTACTTGTGTTTCCTCGGACAGTGTTTCCCTGTTGAGCTGGTTTAAACCTGAAACCTGTGGACCAGCAGCAGATCTGTTCTCTCTGCGGAGAAACACAACTTTAAACCAGCCGATCACAGACCTGAGCAGGACTGTAGAAACCACACAGCTGAAGTCAACTGACTCAACTAACTCAACAAACTCAACTAGCTCAACTAACTCAACAGACTCAACAAACTCAACTAACTCAACAGACTCAACTGACTCAACTAGCTCAACTAACTCAACAGACTCAACAAACTCTACTAACTCAACTAACTCAACAAACTCAACTAACACAACACTAACTCAAGTGACTCAACAGACTCAACAAACTTAACTGACTCAACAGACTCAACTAACTCAACAAACTCAACAAACTCAACTAGCTCAACTAACGCAACTAACTCAACAAACTCAAACTCAACTAGCTCAACTAACTCAATTTACTCAACAAACTCAACTAACACAACAAACTCTACTAACTCAACGAACTCAACTAGTTCAACTAGCTCAACTAACTCAACAAACTCAACTAGCTTAACTAGCTCTACAAACTCAAACTCAACTAGCTCAACTAACGCAACAAACTCAACAAACTCAAACTCAGCTAGCTCAACTAACTCAACTAGCTCAACAAACTCAACTAATTCAACTAACTCAACAAACTCAACAAACTTAACTGACTCAACTAACTCAACTAACTCAACAAACTCAACAAACTCAACTAGCTCAACAGACTCAACAAACTTAACTGACTCAACTAACTCAACTAACTCAACAAACTCAACTAGCTCAACTAGCTCAACTAACGCAACTAACTCAACACTAACTAACTCAACTGACTTAACTAGCTCAACAAACTCAACTAACTCAACTAGCTCTACTGACTCAACTAGCTCAACTCGCTCAACTGACTCAACTAACTCAACAAACTCAACTGACTCAATTCACTCTGTCAAGTCGTCAGTTTGATGAACTTAAATAAGTACTGATGTGTTTGTGCTGTCAGATTAGAATCATTTCAACTGAGATGCTAAATTATCCAGTTAAAAGCTAAAAAACATTCAGATATTTTTCTTTTTTTCCTTTCAGCCATCTCGACCCCTGATTACAACATGAAACCAGAGGACGGTAAGTAACTTAAAGCATGTAGATATATATTAATAATAATAATAATAATAATAATAATAATAATAATTATAACAACAATATTAATAATAATAGGAAGAAGAAGAAGAAGAAGAAAAATGGTCATAATAGTGTTGTGTGTTATATTAAGTGAATGTTTGTCTAAACTTCTTCCTTTGATCTGCTTTTATTAATATTTAATACTCCCAGTGTTTCTACTCTCAGTATTTCTATTCTCAGTGTTTCTACTCTCAGTGTTTCTACTCTCAGTATTTCTATTCTCAGTGTTTCTACTCTCTGTTTCTACTCTCAGTGTTTCTACTCTCAGTGTTTCTACTCTCAGTGTTTCTATTCTCAGTGTTTCTATTCTCAGTGTTTCTACTCTCAGTGTTTCTACTCTCTGTTTCTACTCTCAGTGTTTCTACTCTCAGTGTTTCTACTCTCAGTGTTTCTACTCTCTGTTTCTACTCTCAGTGTTTCTACTCTCAGTGTTTCTACTCTCTGTTTCTACTCTCAGTGTTTCTACTCTCAGTGTTTCTACTCTCTGTTTCTATTCTCAGTGTTTCTACTCTCAGTGTTTCTACTCTCTGTGTTTCTACTCTCTGTTTCTACTCTCTGTTTCTACTCTCTGTTTCTATTCTCAGTGTTTCTACTCTCAGTGTTTCTACTCTCTGTTTCTACTCTCAGTGTTTCTACTCTCAGTGTTTCTACTCTCAGTGTTTCTACTCTCAGTGTTTCTATTCTCAGTGTTTCTACTTGTGTTTCCTCGGACAGTGTTTCCCTGTTGAGCTGGTTTAAACCTGAAACCTGTGGACCAGCAGCAGATCTGTTCTCTCTGCAGAGAAACACAACTTTAAACCAGCCGATCACAGACCTGAGCAGGACTGTAGAAACCACACAGCTCAAGTCAACTGACTCAACTAACTCAACTAGCTCAAGTAACTCAACTAACTCAACTAGCTCAAGTAACTCAACTGACTCAACAGACTCAACAAACTCAACTAGCTCAACTAACTCAACAGACTCAACAAACTCAACTAACTCAACTAGCTCAACTAACTCAACAAACTCAACTAACTCAACAGACTCAACAAACTCTACTAACTCAACTAACTCAACAAACTCAACTAACTCAACTAACACAACACTAACTCAAGTGACTCAACAGACTCAACAAACTTAACTGACTCAACAGACTCAACTAACTCAACAAACTCAACTAGCTCAACTAACGCAACTAACTCAACAAACTCAAACTCAGCTAGCTCAACTAACTCAATTTACTCAACAAACTCAACTAACACAACAAACTCTACTAACTCAACGAACTCAACTAGTTCAACTAGCTCAACTAACTCAACAAACTCAACTAGCTTAACTAGCTCAACAAACTCAAACTCAGCTAGCTCAACTAACTCAACTAGCTCAACAAACTCAACTAATTCAACTAACTCAACAAACTCAACAAACTCAACAGACTCAACAGACTCAACAAACTTAACTGACTCAACTAACTCAACTAACTCAACAAACTCAACTAGCTCAACTAGCTCAACTAACGCAACTAACTCAACACTAACTAACTCAACTGACTTAACTAGCTCAACAAACTCAACTAACTCAACTAGCTCTACTGACTCAACTAGCTCAACTCGCTCAACTGACTCAACTAACTCAACAAACTCAACTGACTCAATTCACTCTGTCAAGTCGTCAGTTTGATGAACTTAAATAAGTACTGATGTGTTTGTGCTGTCAGATTAGAATCATTTCAACTGAGATGCTAAATTATCCAGTTAAAAGCTAAAAAACATTCAGATATTTTTCTTTTTCTTCCTTTCAGCCATCTCGACCCCTGATTACAACATGAAACCAGAGGACGGTAAGTAACTTAAAGCATGTAGATATATATTAATAATAATAATAATAATAATAATAATAATAATAATAATAATATTAATAATAATCATAATAATAATAATAATAAGAAGAAGAAGAAGAAGAATAAAAATAGTCATAATAGTGTTGTGTGTTATATTAAGTGAATGTTTGTCTAAACTTCTTCCTTTGATCTGCTTTTATTAATATTTAATCAATAAACATAAACTGAACAACAAGCAGAGAAACATGTTTGTTTGTGATGTTTGGTGATCAGCTGATCAGCATGTTTGTTTTGTATTGATCATAAACAAACACAACACAGCTTTACTCATAAATCATGACCTCTGACGTCACTTTAGTAAACAAACACTCACGTTCACAACAGCGCGCGCTCCCACCGCTCCAGTGACGTCACCGCCGAGCCATCTGACACAACTGATCCATTATATGTAGCAACACACCCAGCTCTGTGCGCATGCGCGTCCCTGCCCGTCAGCAGCCGCAGGCAGCGGGAGCGCGCGCAGACTTTAAGAAAAGTTTCTCCGACTTCTTCTTCGGTTGTCTGCTTTTAATTGTTACTCCTGTCAGTTCAAACATCCAGAGCTTTTTCTTCTTCTTCTTCAGACTGCTTCCTCCTCACACTCTTCTTCTCCTTCTTCTTTAAACAGACTGTCAGAGCTCTTCTTCTTCTTCTTTAAACAAATGTCAGCGCTCTCTCCTCCTCTTCCTCTCCATCATCCTCTCAGCACGCAGCGCACGCGGCTCCGCACAGCAGCCAATCAGCAGCCAGTAAACATCCTCACCATGTCCGGGTCTCAGTCTGATCCGGATCACCCATCAGTCCGAGCGACGCGTGAACGAGCCCATGGAACGAGCCCGCACCGAGCAAAGCGCGTGCGTCCGTGCGTGCCCTAATGGGACGCGCCTGCGCAGTGAGGACGGACTCACTCACATTTGTTTATATTTAGTCAACATGCTGTTGATATAAAAGTTTTGTCAATAAAGTTTTTTATAAACTGACTGACTGACGTATCTACATTGAACTAACATGAATATTATATTAAATATAAATATTACTGTTTTTATATATACAGTATATGATAGTTTCTATATGAATATATATACAGTATATGTTGTCTCTATATAAACATATATGCAGTATATGTTTATATTACTGTTTCTATATGAATATATATACAGTATATGTTGTTTCTATATAAAATATAGTGTTAGTTTCCATATAAACATATATATACAGCATATATTACTGTTTCTATTTAAATAAATATATAGTATATGTTACTGTTTCTATATATAAATATATACAGTACATGTTACTGTTTCTATATAAAAATATATACAGTATATGTTACTGTTTCTATATAAATATATATACAGTACATGTTGCTGTTTCTATATAAATATATATACAGTATATGTTACTGTTTCTATATAAATATATATACAGTGTGTTAGTTTCCATATAAACATATATATGTATAGCACATACTACTGTTCCTATATAAATATATATACAGTATATGTTACTGTTTCTATATAAATATATATACAGTGTGTTAGTTTCCATATAAACATATATATATATATATACAGCATATATTACTGGTTCTATATAAATATAGAAACAGTATATGTTGCTCTTTCTATATAAACATATAAGGCATATGTTACTGTTCCTATATAAATATATATACAGTATATGTTACTGTTCCTATATAAATATATATACAGTATATGTTAGTAAATGTTAGTTCTAGGTACATCTTTACCTGCTTTAAAGACTTATTGATGATGATTGTGACTGAACAGCAACAAACACAATGACCTTCAGAACACCAGAAACAAATTCCTCACAGTGAGAACTTTGATTTAAAGCAGAACTTCATGTTTGTATTTTTAATACTTATTGACGAATTTGTAGCGTCTCAACATATGAAACTGTAAACTGAGGATGAAACACTGAACTGTTCAGCTGTCAATCAATCTGATGTTAATCAATAATGTTTCAGGTTAAATACACTCTGATCAGCTGGCTGATGAAGGAAAATATCTGATTAGTTATTGATTCCAATGAACTGCATCTTCTCATATGGATTAATTTAATAAAACAGTGAAGTCACGTGACCTGCCAGTCATCTGTTACATCATCATCGTCATCATCATCATCATGATGTAATGTCACTTTATTACACAGAAAAAGAACACAAACACTTGTCTTTACAAGCAGAGACAAAGGTCAGACAGTCATCTGCAGGTAATCTGCAGGTCATCTGAAGGTCATATGTAGGTCATCTGAAGGTCATCTGCAGGTCATATGTAGGTCATGTGTAGGTCATCTGCAGGTCATATGTAGGTCCTGTGTAGGTCATTTGCAGGTCATCTGCAGGTCATTTGCAGGTCATATGCAGGTTATCTGTAGGTCATCTGCAGGTCGTCTGAAAGTCATATGTAGGTCATCTGAAGGTCATCTGTAGGTCATCCGTAGGTCATATGAATGTGAGGTGCTGGTGCTCCTGCAGGCCGTAGGTGTGTTTGTGCTGCTCGAACAGCTCGTTCAGGTGCTGCAGGTAAACTTGATGCAGAGACTCGATGTCCTCATTGCTGGGACTCGGAGTCTGGACGACCGGGATCGGCTTCCCCACTGAGGACAGAGAGAGACAGATGTCTGCTTAGCCTCAGTGTTGGACTAACATTAGATAAACCATTAGATTAGTGATGAGTTGTACCTATGGTGTTTATGGGCTTCCTGTACGGCAACAGTCCAAAGCTATACTGGAAAACTCCTCTGGCGTGGAACAGAGGAATCGCTACTCCCATGACGCTCTGCAGTCGGTTCTGTTTCCACAGAGCAACATGCTGACATCATACAATGCTAATGCAACTGATCATCATCATGCTAACAGTTCTCATTAACATAAAGAGGAACCATTAGCCACAAGCTAACAGGCTAACATGTAATCTGACAGACAGCAGTAGAGCTGCATATAAACAAACTGATGACCAACAACAACAAAACGTTCAATACTCTGAGGGAAAGGTGGTTGCTAGGGAATAGTTACATGGGTTTTAGTTGTTACATTATGGTTATTAGGGAATAGTTACATTGGTTTTGTGGTGTTTAAGATGTTACGTGGAGGTTACTAGGCAGTTGCTAGGCAGTTGCTAGGCGGTTGCTAGGTGGTTGCTGGGGCAAAGTTATGTGGTGTTTAAGATGTTACGTGGAGGTTACTTGGCAGTTGCTAGGCGGTTGCTTGGTGGTTGCTAGGGAATAGTTACATGGGTTTTAGATGTTACATGATGGTTGCTAGGGAATAGTAATGTGGGTTTTAGTTGTTACATTATGGTTACTAGGGAATAGTTACATGGGTTTTGTGGTGTTTAAGATGTTACGTGGAGGTTACTAGGCAGTTGCTAGGCGGTTGCTAGGTGGTTGCTGGGGCAAAGTTATGTGGTGTTTAAGATGTTACGTGGAGGTTACTTGGCAGTTGCTAGGCGGTTGCTTGGTGGTTGCTAGGGAATAGTTACATGGGTTTTAGATGTTACATGATGGTTGCTAGGGAATAGTAACTTGGGTTTTAGTTGTTACATTATGGTTACTAGGGAATAGTTACATGGGTTTTGTGGTGTTTAAGATGTTACGTGGAGGTTACTAGACAGTTGCTAGGCAGTTGCTAGGCGGTTGCTAGGTGGTTGCTGGGGCAAAGTTATGTGGTGTTTAAGATGTTACGTGGAGGTTGCTAGGCGGTTGCTGGGCAGTTGCTAGGCGGTTGCTAGGCGGTTGCTAAGTGGTTGCTAGGGCAAAGTTATGTGGTGTTTAAGATGTTACATGGAGGTTGCTAGGCGGTTGCTGGGCAGTTGCTAGGCGGTTGCTAGGCGGTTGCTAAGTGGTTGCTAGGGCAAAGTTATGTGGTGTTTAAGATGTTACGTGGAGGTTACTAGGCAGTTGCTAGGCGGTTGCTAGGTGGTTGCTGGGGCAAAGTTATGTGGTGTTTAAGATGTTACATGGAGGTTACTTGGCAGTTGCTAGGCGGTTGCTAGGTGGTTGCTAGGGAATAGTAACATGGGTTTAAGGTGTTACACAGTGGTTGCTAGAGCAAAGTTATGTGAGGTTTAAGATGTTACATGGAGGTTGCTAGAGCAAAGTTATGTGAGGTTTAAGATGTTACATGGAGGTTGCTAGGCGGTGGCTGGGCAGTTGCTAGTTGGCAACTAGCAACTGCCTAGGGAACAGTAACACATTAAATGTAACTGAGGTGTGGACTCTGACCTGCAGCCTCCTCAGAGGAGAACCGGTCGGGTTCTCCATCTGATCAAACAGCTCGTTCTCTCCGAAAGAAAAGACCGGAACCAGCTGAGCTCTGCACACACACACACACACACACACACACACACACACACACACACACACACACACACACACACACACACACACACACACACACACACGCAGGGATCAGTGTTTATAGCTCCACCCACAGTCCAGCCCCTCACAAAGCTCCACCCACAGTCCCGCCCCTCACATAAGCTCCACCCACCCGTGTTTGAGCGCCAGTTTGATGAAGCCCTTCCTGTTTCGCACCTGAAAAACAAACAAACTGTTAGTTAATGAAACTTATTTGTTCAGTTTTTGTCCACATGAAAAAGACATTAAATATCTAAATATCTATTAAATTATATATATTATATGACATTCAGATTTCTCCTCAGACTTTTATTCTTTAAACTGGAGATTAAAACAGGAAACGTTTTATTTCACTTTGCATTTTGCTGAACTGATCAACATTAACACGTCAGCTCTCATTTGCTGCGTTCATCACAGGTCGGATCACTTTTAAAAGTTCAAACTATTCACTATTTCAGTGTTTTGTAAATATATATTTCTATTTCCTGCCCTGCAGTCCCGTCATGGCCCCCTATGGGATCATGAACCAGATGTTGGGAACCCTGCTGACCATGGATGATGTCATCAGCTTCTTCTTTGTCCAAACAGCATCGCGTTGATTCAAACGTTTCAGCTTTACGTCTTTGTCAGGAGCCAAACAGGAAATATTGGGCTGAAAACCACAAACTACATTTTCTGACATCACACATGACTTCCTGTAGGGTGATGACATCATCTGTCACCTGTTTGATGCTCATATTGTGGCGCCAAAACAATCAACCAGCCAAGAGAACATAGTTCTCGTTCATTACTCATAGTGAAGTGATTTTCAGTCTTATTGCTGTTCCCGCCTGTTTGCTGCCCCATCAGACCGGGTCCAGATCACTTGTCAGATCTGGACCTGGTTACCAAGGAGACTCTAGAGACTCTTTAAAGTACAGTTCCAGATCTGTGAAACATTTCAGATTTCACCGACTGTCTGCTAGATGTTCACAGCACCGTCCAGGTCTCTCTATTTGTTGGTAATGACAGAGTACAACAAAACAAAGGTAGAAACGTTTATTTTTACCTTTTGAAATAGAATCACAAAATATCTTTATCCAGTAAAATATCACTTCTCTAATTTTTCTTTTAATTACTGGACCTGGTCTAATGTGATCTGGAAAAACTGCCCCTTTCTTTACAGGTTTCACAAACAGAAGAAAGGTTTCACAAATCTGAAGCTGTTTAAAAATGAACAAAACTCAGTGATGCCCTGTGATGTCATCTTAGATTAGTGGTGGCAAACAGGTGGCAAACAGGTGGTAAACAGGTGGCAAACAGGTGGGAAACAGGCGGGAAACAGGCAGCAAACAGGTGGTAAACAGGTGGCAAACAGGTGGCAAACAGGTGGTAAACAGGCAGCAAACAGGTGGTAAACAGGCAGCAAACAGGCGGGAAACAGGTGGCAAACAGGTGGCAAACAGGTGGCAAACAGGCAGCAAACAGGCGGGAAACAGGTGGCAAACAGGCGGCAAACAGGTGGCAAACAGGCGGGAAACAGGCGGGAAACAGGCGGGAAACAGGTGGCAAACAGGCGGGAAACAGGCGGGAAACAGGCGGGAAACAGGAGGCAAACAGGCGGGAAACAGGCAGCAAACAGGCGGGAAACAGGTGGCAAACAGGTGGCAAACAGGAGGCAAACAGGCAGCAAACAGGCGGGAAACAGGAGGCAAACAGGCAGCAAACAGGCGGCAAACAGGTGGCAAACAGGCAGCAAACAGGAGGCAAACAGGAGGCAAACAGGTGGCAAACAGGCAGCAAACAGGAGGCAAACAGGCGGGAAACAGGCAGCAAACAGGCAGCAAACAGGAGGCAAACAGGTGGGAAACAGGAGGCAAACAGGCAGCAAACAGGAGGCAAACAGGCAGCAAACAGGTGGCAAACAGGTGGCAAACAGGCGGCAAACAGGCAGCAAACAGGCAGCAAACAGGAGGCAAACAGGCAGCAAACAGGCGGGAAACAGGAGGCAAACAGGCAGCAAACAGGCGGCAAACAGGCGGCAAACAGGCGGCAAACAGGAGGCAAACAGGCGGGAAACAGGCAGCAAACAGGCAGCAAACAGGCGGCAAACAGGCGGGAAACAGGAGGCAAACAGGCAGCAAACAGGCGGCAAACAGGCGGCAAACAGGTGGCAAACAGGCAGCAAACAGGAGGCAAACAGGCGGGAAACAGGTGGCAAACAGGCAGCAAACAGGCGGCAAACAGGTGGCAAACAGGCAGCAAACAGGTGGCAAACAGGCAGCAAACAGGCGGCAAACAGGCGGGAAACAGGCAGCAAACAGGCAGCAAACAGGCAGCAAACAGGAGGCAAACAGGAGGCAAACAGGCAGCAAACAGGCGGGAAACAGGAGGCAAACAGGTGGGAAACAGGAGGCAAACAGGCAGCAAACAGGCGGCAAACAGGTGGCAAACAGGCAGCAAACAGGAGGCAAACAGGCGGCAAACAGGTGGCAAACAGGCGGGAACAGCAACAAGACTGAAAATCACTTCACTGAGTAATGATAAGAAGAAGAAAATGCTTCAGTCAAAATTCAGGACTGTAAATCAAATAAAGAGCTTTTATTCTGTGATCATTTCATCTTCCTCCTGTTTATGTTTTCAGTTCATGAATTATTGTAATTATATTATATTATAATCTGAAAGTGACTGAACGTCACCTACAGGCGTTCTGACACTAACTCATTATTATGAGAAAGTTTCTCATTATTAAGACTTGCAGGATGTTTTTTTCATCACATTGGCAGAAATGAGCTTCCTGAAGAGACGAGAACGTCTGAGAGATTCAAAAAGAGGAAAATGTTGAAATGAATCTGTGACTTTCATCAGAGCTCAGAAAGTGTCGACGTTTTAATGTTTGAGTTTGAGCAGCGAGCTGGTTGCACTGAAGATGTCGTAAGAAGTTAGGAAACGTTCAGACTCAACGTCAGAGCAGCAGAGTTCTGCTGAGCAGGAAGTTTCCTCACTGCAGACTGTTGCACCACGTCTCCTAAGAAACAGTCAGAAGTTTCACACAACAACACGTCTACAACGCCACATCAACCTGGATCCCTCAGTCCCTGATGCCCCTCAGTCCCTGCTGTCCCCGAGTCCCTCAGTCCCTCAGTCCCTGGTGGCCCTGCTGTCCCTGGATCCTTCAGTCTCTGCTGTCCCTGATGTCCCTGCTGTCCCTGAATCCCTCAGTTCCTGATGCCCCTCAGTCCCTGGTGTCCCTGATGTCCCTGCTGTCCCTGGATCCCTCAGTCTCTGCTGTCCCTGAATCCCTCAGTCCCTGATGCCCCTCAGTCCCTGGTGTCCCCGAGTCCCTCAGTCCCTGGTGTCCCTGATGTCCCTGGATCCCTCAGTCCCTGCTGTCCCTGATGTCCCTGATGTCCCTGCTGTCCCTGGATCCCTCAGTCTCTGCTGTCCCTGAATCCCTCAGTCCCTGATGCCCCTCAGTCCCTGGTGTCCCCGAGTCCCTCAGTCCCTGATGTCCCTGCTGTCCCGGGATCCCTCAGTCCCTGATGTCCCTCAGTCCCTGCTGTCCCCTCAGTCCCCCCTGTTCCTGATGTCCCTAAGTCCCTCAGTCCCTGATGTCCCTGCTGTCCCTGATATCCCTGCTGTCCCTGATGTCCCCTCAATCCCTGGTGTCCTTCAGTCCCTGATGTCCCCTCAGTCCCCCCTGTCCCTGATGTCCCTCAGTCCCTGATGTCCCCTCAGTCCCCCCTGTTCCTAAAGTCCCTGATGTCCCTGGTGTCCCTGCTGTCCCCTCAGTCCCCCCTGTTCCTAATGTCCCTCAGTCCCTGGTGTCCCTGCTGTCCCCTCAGTCCCCCCTGTTCCTGATGTCCCTGATGTCCCACAGTCCCTGGTGTTCCTGCTGTCCCTGAGTCCCTAATGTCCCTGATGTCCCTGCTGTCCCTGCTGTCCCCTCAGTCCCCCCTGTTCTTGATGTCCCTGATGTCCCACAGTCCCTGGTGTTCCTGCTGTCCCTGAGTCCCTAATGTCCCTGATGTCCCTGGTGTCCCTGCTGTCCCCTCAGTCCCCCCTGTTCCTGATGTCCCTGATGTCCCACAGTCCCTGGTGTTCCTGCTGTCCCTGATGTCCCTGATGTCCCTCAGTCCCTGATGTCCATCGCAATAATCAACGCAGGTTTAAGAAGTCTCTGAATATTTGTGAGATCTGCAGTTTTACTAAATTATTGAAACATCTGAATCAGCAGCTGTCAGCACGATGCCATAGACGAGCAAAACTATTCCCAAATGTTCCCAAATGTTCCCAAATGAGGTTTGATTCAGTGAGTCAGGAGACATAATCTGCCTCAAACATAAACATCAAACTAGATTTATTTTAATAACATTACTGATGATTTTATTTGCTGCTGATGTTGAGCTGAAAGTTTATTTAATAAAGGTTATAAATGGAACTCAAGTACAGTATTTTCTGTTTTACAGAACGTTGAGTCCTCATGGTTCTCATGTTCAGCTGAAATATGGTTGTTTCTGTGATCTGCAGGAAGTCCTTACATACGACTATTCACTGGTACCAGTTTAAATAAATCACATTATTTTACTTTGCTTGGAATTTTTCCCAGTTCCTGTAATTTTACTGCTAAAAGAGACATAAAACATCACAAACTGTCTGAGAAAAGCTGCTGCAGAATCAAACTGTTTTGGCTGCAATAATCACAAAAAAACTCAGTGAAATCCTGCAGAAACTGAACTGAGTCCAGATCAGATCAGGATCAGGATCAGGATCAGGATCAGGATCGGGTACCTGTAGTTTTAAAGCTCCCGGTCGAGCGTCCAGAGCCTCTGGAGCTCCGCCCACTGCGACGACAGCAACGTTTCCTCCTTCAGGACGACTGACCAGGTACGAAAGACTGGACTTACAGCTGGACACCAGACCTGACAGACAGACAGACAGACAGGTGACAGACAGACAGACAGACAGGTGAGAGACAGACAGACAGACAGGTGAGAGACAGACAGACAGGTGAGAGACAGACAGACAGACAGGTGACAGACAGACAGACAGACAGGTGACAGACAGACAGGTGATCATGGTTCATAAAGATCTTCCTCATGTGGTGTTGTGATGATGATGATGCTGGGTTGAGATCAGGTGACTGTGAAGGTCGTAACATGTGATTCATCCTGGAAGAGACGACTCCCATCAGGACAGACATGTTTCATGTATTGTATTGATTAGCAGTGACTCTTCCCTCTAAGGGGACAAGTGGACCTAAACCATGCCAGCCTAACAGAGCCCCCAGACCCCCTCACTGTAAGGGTCCAGCATCCAGACCTGGACCAGACCCCCTTACTGTAGGGGTCCAGCATGCACACCTGGGCCAGGTTTTCCTTTAATGTGTAACCAGTCTGTATATTTCGCTACATTTAAAGAATTCATAAGATCACTGCGTCTGCAGAATTACTGAATATATATCACTGATTAAATCATGTTAAACAGCAGCATGTATTCATCATGACAGCCGAGGGTCTGGAGCTTTTTCTCTGGTGCTTTTTGTTGTGTTTTGTTTTGTTTTGTTTCTGTTTCCTGTCCTGACAGCGGAGCCTGCAGCCAGACTGTCCTGCAGTTCCTCAGTTTGACCACCAGGTGTCACATGTTTCCTTCACAGGTGAACAGACGCTCTGCCAGAGTCACGTTTAACCTGCATGTCAAAGATCTGACAGAGTGCAGAGGTCACACTCTGAGGAGAAAACAAGACAACAAACACATGAGAGAGCTGTGATCTGTTTTCATTTCACATCTTCTTGTTTCATCACAAACTCACTCAGCAGTTCAACTATCACTCTGGGATCAATACTAAAGCTGATCAATAGCTGAAACCCATATGTCCCTGCAGCTGCTCAGTCAGCCAATCAGAGAGCAGCATTCTGCCTCCTCCTGCTCTGACCTGTAACACTGTTTACTCAGAGCGGATTGAGAAAGTCGGACACACAGACTGACATTACGCAAACGTTCTGGTAAAGTTCCATGTCGGTCTCCAGTCTGAACAAACATCAGCGTGACCAGTTGAAACATTTCTGATTGTAAACACACGACTGTGACCTGAGTCACGTTAACATCAAGAATAAACACCTGTCATACAGTTATTACTTAGTTATACTGTAATATATATAGTTATTACAGTTATTACTCATCATCTCTGACATCACATCAGCTGAAAATGTTTACGTTGTTGAGGAGATTCAGACCTCACTGTTGCTATGGCAACAACACCAACAGTCCTGTTTTCATTCATGAGTGATAGTTTGAATATCAGAAAATCACTTAACATAAAAGATTTTAATCACTGACCATCAAGACTGAAAGATTCTTTCCAATGAATTTCTGTTAGAACTTCTACCAGTGACCTGCTTCATATTCATATTTATGCCATGGTAGTGTAGCGATCAGCAGGATTCATGGCCGCCGCTTCCTCCAGCGAAGAGACAAAGGCTACGCAAGCAGACAGAAAAGCAACGCTCTCAACAGTCTGTGTAAGAAAGACAACGATGCTGTCAAACACGTGGACACACACACGTCTGATGTCTGCATCACGCTTATATAACCACAGGTTGATAATCAGAGTCACCAGGTGATGTGTCTTAAAGAGTAAACCAGGTCAGCTGACCCGCTGGGGGTCGGTCCCCGTACCTATGGGACATGGAAACAGTAGATTGACAGCGAGAAGAGGAGCGCTTGTTTATTCTGTGGGTGCATCCTGCTCACACACCAACTGATGTTATTCTCTCCCAGGTCACTGTTAGAGAAGTATACAGGTAGACAGACAGGTAGACAGACAGGTAGACAGACAGGTGTGTACCTCCACACATGATGTAATCTCTGAACAGCGGCACTCTGAACCAGAACGGCAACATCAGCAGGTGAGACTTCAGTCCTGGAAACAGCCGAGAAAAACCCGTCGCCTCCGTACAAAAGTTACCAAACGCACCAGCTACCAGCACACCTGAGAGACAGACAGGTAGAGAGACAGACAGGTAGAGACAGGTAGAGAGACAGACAGGTAGAGAGACAGACAGGTAGAGACAGGTAGAGAGACAGACAGGTAGAGACAGACAGGTAGAGACAGACAGGTAGAGACAGGTAGAAAGACAGACAGGTAGAGACAGACAGGTAGAGACAGACAGGTAGAGAGACAGACAGGTAGAGAGACAGACAGGTAGAGACAGATAGAAAGACAGACAGGTAGAGACAGGTAGAGAGACAGACAGGTAGAGACAGACAGGTAGAGACAGGTAGAAAGACAGACAGGTAGAGACAGACAGGTAGAGACAGACAGGTAGAGAGACAGACAGGTAGAGAGACAGACAGGTAGAGACAGACAGGTAGAGAGACAGACAGGTAGAGAGACAGACAGGTAGAGACAGACAGGTAGAGACAGACAGGTAGAGACAGACAGGTAGAGACAGGTAGAAAGACAGACAGGTAGAGACAGACAGGTAGAGAGACAGACAGATAGAGACAGACAGGTAGAGACAGACAGGTAGAGACAGGTAGAAAGACAGACAGGTAGAGACAGACAGGTAGAGAGACAGACAGGTAGAGAGACAGACAGGTAGAGACAGACAGGTAGAGAGACAGACAGGTAGAGAGACAGACAGGTAGTGAGGCAGACAGGTAGTGAGGCAGACAGGTAGAGAGACAGACGGGTAGAGAGACAGACAGATAGAGACAGACAGGTAGAGACAGACAGGTAGAGAGACAGACAGGTAGAGACAGACAGGTAGAGAGACAGACAGGTAGAGAGACAGACAGGTAGAGACAGACAGGTAGAGAGACAGACAGGTAGAGACAGACAGGTAGAGACAGACAGGTAGAGACAGACAGGTGTCTCACCGTGTGGATGAAATCCAAAGATGTAGTTTTTCTTTGGATCCAGATCGACTGTTTTAACCAGCTGGAGACACAAATCAATAATCAGTCAGATGTATTGATCCTCAGCATGTATCAGTATTGATCTGTCTCAACATGTATTGATCCTCAGCATGTATCAGTATTGATCTGTCTCAACATGTATTGATCCTCAGCATGTATCAGTATTGATCTGTCTCAACATGTATTGATCCTCAGCATGTATCAGTATTGATCAGTCAGATCAATAAGCTCACCGTGATTGGGAAGTACTGTCTGAAGTAGTCCCAGACGCTCCAGCTCCTGACCCAGCCTGACCTCCGACCCCCGCTGGTGGGCGTGTCCCAGTCCAGCCACAGCCAACCAGCATACAGCAGGGTCACCATCCACCAATCAGAGAGAGCCAGGAGCACGAAGGCAGCGAGACAGCACTGAGCTGAGTGACAGACAGGTGATCAGACGGACAGGTGATCAGACAGACAGGTGATCAGACGGACAGGTGATCAGGCAGACAGGTGATCAGACAGACAAGTGATCAGATGGACAGGTGATCAGACAGACAGGTGACCAGACAGACAGGTGATCAGACGGACAGGTGACCAGACAGACAGGTGATCAGGCAGACAGGTGATCAGACAGACAAGTGATCAGATGGACAGGTGATCAGACGGACAGGTGACCAGACAGACAAGTGATCAGACAGACAGGTGACCAGACAGACAGGTGATCAGGCAGACAGGTGACCAGACAGACAGGTGATCAGACAGACAGGTGATCAGGCAGACAGGTGATCAGACAGACAGGTGATCAGACAGACAGGTGATCAGACGGACAGGTGATCAGGCAGACAGGTGACCAGACAGACAGGTGATCAGACAGACAGGTGATCAGGCAGACAGGTGATCAGACAGACAGGTGATCAGACAGACAGGTGACCAGACAGACAGGTGATCAGACAGACAGGTGACCAGACAGACAGGTGATCAGGCAGACAGGTGATCAGGCAGACAGGTGATCAGACAGACAGGTGACCAGACAGACAGGTGATCAGACAGACAGGTGATCAGACAGACAGGTGATCAGAAGGTTTTATTGGATCAATGGGCAGTGAATTGATCAGCAAACAGCTTTTCTAACAGTTTGGACCTGAAGGAGAAACCTGAGATCAGTCTGTCGTTGTTTAGAGTTTGTGGGTCTTTTAATGATGATGTAACCTCGACTGCAGCAGGAACGATACCAGAGCTGAAGGATTTATTGATGATATCAATCACACTGAACAGGTCTTAATGAGGTTGCCAAGGGAACCAGAACAATGAACTGGATCAAACTGTAAAAGGAGGCTGATGATGATCAATATGAGAAAGAAGTGGAGGGTGAAGTTAAAGAGCTGGACTGTACAGCAGGACACCGGAGTGGAATCTGAGGTCGCGTCTGTTCTTACAGATCAAATCTCAGTCATATTCAGATTGAGCTTGCTGGAGAGCATCTCTGTATTTCAGCAGTGATTCCTTCTGGTGGAATATTTCTAATGCTGTGATGTTGTGAGCAGAATCATTGATCCACCAGGTGAAGTTGGGTGAGGAGGAGCTACAGAGTGGAGCAGACCAGTATGATGCTGGTTTATATGTTAAACTATCCAGAGAACCAGTTTATTCATCTCTGTGAGAACATCAGGAAGAGATGATTCTAGCTGGCTGATTCAATAATAACATGGAGAAACAGGCGACGTATGATCATTAAACTGATTGATCAGATCAGAGGAGACTGAAAGATCATTGACGGCGTGACCGCTGCCGTCTGTAGGTGTGTCAGTGGTTGTTGTGAAGGATCCATTAACTTGACTCGACTACTGTAACGTCGTCTTCACAGGTCTCCCTAAACAATCCATCAGACAGCTGCAGCTGATCCAGACGCTGCTGCTCGAGTCACTAAGACCAAGAAAGTGGATCATATCAGTCCAGTTCTCAGATCTTTACACTGACTTCCTGTCTGTCAAAGATACTGCTGTTGGTTTATAAAGTACTGAATGGTTTCTGATCTGCTGCTTCATTATGAACCATCCAGACCTCTCAGATGGTCTGGATCAGGTCTGGATCAGGTCTGGATCAGGTCTGGATCAGGTCTGGATCAGGTCTGCTTTCTGTCCCCAGAGTCCAAACTAAACCTGGAGAAGCAGCGTTCAGGTTTTATCTGAACAAACTGCAGGTCTGCTGTGACTCTCAGTTCTTTAACAGCTGAAGACTTTTCTGTTAAATCAAATTATTATTCATTTCTTACACTGAACTGTAACTTTTACTCTCCTGATTTATATATTTTATTCTATTTTAACTCTTTTTTATTTCCATTTTAACACTTTTTAATTGTATTTAAATGTCTTTTACGTTGCCTTGTGTTGCTTTGATGCCTTTTATGTTTTATGTAAAACTTTAAATTGTCTTGTTGTTGAAATGTGATGTACAAATAAACAAATCTTCCCTTTAAATCACTGATCACTGATCAATATGTTGTGAAATGTATTGATAGGTGTTCAGCTGAGTTTAAAGAGTTTATGTTTGTTCAATAAGCACACAGATCAATGATCACTGATCAATACACACACTGCACTCAGGCTGGTGCTCACAGTGTGTGATGTTCCAGAGACGAGGAGACAGACAGGTGATCAGACAGACAGGTGATCAGACAGACAGGTGATCAGACAGACAGGTGACCAGACAGACAGGTGATCAGACAGACAGGTGGATGTTACCTAAGGCCAGGAAGGAGAAGACCCACTGCAGGACGGCGGCGGTTTGCAGTCTCCTCCGCAGCGGGATGTTCAGCGGGGCGAACTCGATCATCATGCCGGCGGTCGCGCTCCTTGTCCCGGCTTGGAGCTCAGCGACCTCCCGGTGTCTCTGCCTGGATGTCGGAGCTTCTGTCTCCCTCTCTGCTCCTTCAGTCTGTCTCTCTACCTGTCTGTCTGTCTACCTGTCTGTCTGTCTACCTGTCTGTGTCCTCCTGCACAGCATGAAGAATCTGTTCTTGTTAATAAAACTTTAAATACTTTCAGTCACTCTCAACTTTCCTCCAACTTCAAATTTCACAAACACGCTCCCCTCCCGCCCGCACTGCGCATGCGTACTGGACCCTCCCTCATGGGTGTAATCCTTTCGACCAATCGCAGCTCATGACGAAACATGTCGGGAGCGAGCCTGGAACCAGGCGCGTTCACGACAGAGTGTGGACATGGATGTATAAAGAGAACATTGATTTATCTCTTTATACATCCATGGTGTGGACACAGTTTGTCACAAAGAGACAAGTTCACGTTTAAATAAAGTTTATACAGAATGTAAACACGTCTTTACATTCATGTTTAATAAAGTTTATATAGAATATAAACACGTCTTTACATTCATGTTTAATAAAGTTTATCTGAGATATTCAATAACACTTTTAACAGTCACACTTTGACTAGATATAATATACATTTACTGTATTATATAATCAGTATATATATATATATATAGCAGTTTCTTTAAGCTTCAGTTTACATTAGAAAATGAGATCATTTAAATAGATTGAATATATCATGAAGTTTAATGAGCTTTAATCAGGGCTGTGATTGGCTGGTTGGTCTGATATATATATTGAATATTTGTTATCAGTTATAAAGTTTTACTGGTTGTTTCTTTAATATCTGAGTGAGATCAGCTGATCTGAGACGTGACCAGCAAACACAGTTTAGAGCTGAACTCTTTCACCTCGTGACCTTTGACCTCTATGTGCAACTGAACATGATGAAACTGAACCACTGACACAGCTGCTGACTCATGTAACGTCCATGTCATCAATAAATGATCATTAGAATGATCAGCTTCTGTCCTGAAGGCTTCATGTCTATAAAATGTTGTTTTAACTGCTCTGAAATGTAAAAAGCTGTTAAAGTCTGTGTTGACTCATCTTTAAAAACATTATTTCACTTTAGTTGTTTGTATTTCTCTGAATCTGTGAGGAAAGATGGATTTAATAATATAATGTTACAGTTTTCCTGTTTTAAACTATCGCAGCTCTTTAACATGTTTGAATCAAACAGAAGCAGGTTTGAGTTTCCGTCATCACCTGTGAAGTATTTTAAGTTTCTTTAACTCCAGAAAACCTCAAAGTTAAACAGTTTGTAACGGGGACAGAATGGACCCAATGGCAGCACAAATGACACCAGTATATATTTACAGTCTTTATTCCACACAATGTCAAGACAATAGCAGCACGGTCAGAGAAACACCGTTCTCCACCGGGAATCGAACCTCGATCTTCCACAAACCACAGCACTGGCAACAGTCCAACAGTTCTTAGGCAGGCTAGATCAGTGATGAAGAGGGAAAGACGCAACACTGCACAAGAACAGTCTCTATTCCAGAGCTCCAGGGGAAGCAGCAGTGTCGGGGGGGGGGGGGGGCATCGTGGACTGGGCTGCTTCAGCAGCAGGTAAACAGGCAGCAGAGCAGATGTAACCAGAGACGACGGCAGAGCAGGAATCAGAACGTCTCTCAACCACCAGCAGACAAAGACCAGGAAACAGGCAGGCAGAACTCAGAGTCCAGGACAGAAGGCTGGTGGGTTTACCGGGGCAGAGACGAGGAGCGACGGTCGGAGACGATCAGGAACCAGGAAGGCAGTCCGGAGATGAAGGCAAGATGACGTAGCATAGCAGCATAGACAATCTGACAAAGAGGGAGAGCGCCGAGGCAGCTTATATACTGGCTTGACTGGAGACGATGAGCAGGTGGGAGCGCCAGGTGAAGGTGGTTGAACTAATGAGGGGTGTAGCAGAGCAGAGAGTGAGACTGAATGATTGGATAAATCCCACAGCAACAGGTGAGGGGGGGGGGGGGGGGGCAGACTCTGACACAGTTAAAGTGTCTAACCCTAAAAGTGAAACAGTTAAAGTTTGGTTTACAGTCTGAGTGAAGCGATGATGCGTCTGCTGCAGTTACGCACGCCGTGACGTCACCTGGGGCGTTGTTGCTATGACAGCAGCACTTCTCTGTTTGAACATGTCATAAAATCACCATGGTAACGCTCTGTGTGGTGGTTTCTGTTGCTGCCTGCCCGTCACCATGGTTACCCTGATAATGTGTGTAGGTATGCCCCCCCCCCGCACACACACATCTGGCGCGCTGCTCCTGTCTGTCAGAGACGCCAACCAGCTGTTAAACATCAGGAGAAGAAGAAAGAAAAAGGAAAAGGAGCCAGAAGAAGTTAAAACCTTTTCTAGTCCTGTGACCTCCACCCTGTTTTTGTTTTGTTTTTTTGCTTTTACAATAAACTTGATGATTATTATGGAAACTGAACGCTCCTCCACAGCGTCCATGACGACATCTCTATCCAACCTCACAGAAACCAAACACACAAACAACAACAGTCTCTAAATGTCTCCTGCCTTTAAAAGCTGATTGTAAAACTTAAATCCTTGTTTTTCAGACGTTCACACTTCCTCTGTTTGCATCCATCACTGTTCACCACAGCTACCGGACAAATCAATAACTGTTAAAATTGATTCCTCAGATGAACCCTGAATGCAGCCTCAGCTCACATGTTCACATGTTCTGGTTGAAAATCTTCTCATTAACGTCCGTCTGTGTCGGTAAACCAGTTCGTTCATGCCCCCTGCTGGTTCCTTTTCTACTGTATCCACAAGTTGTTCCAAGTTGTCTCCAAAACAAAGTAAACCTGTATCATCTGCAAACAGAAAAGTTTTCAGTGTTTTGGACACTTCACGTATATTATCTATGTTCAAAATAAACAACAGCGGTCCCAACACTGAGCCCTGGGGAACCCCACAAGTAACCTTCAGTTTCTGTGATTTGACATTTTGTATCTGGACATATTTATATCTATTCTGTAGGCAGCTGGTTATCCAGGAGAGAACTTTCCCTTTAATTCACATCTTTATCATGTTTTTAATAAGTCATGGTCAACTGTGTCAAATGCTTCTCTGAGGTCCAGAAATACCTCTAATGCATATTCTTTATTTTATATTGCTGTTGTTATTTCCTCTACAAATTCTATAAGTGGAAGAACACATAAAATCAGTGTTTCACCATAAAAATACTATTTTTATGGTGAAACACTGAAACTGTTCAGTTAAAAAACAAAATGGATCAAAGTTGTTGAAAAGAAACGTCAGTTTTTATTCACATGTTCCAACATTTATATAAAACATCAAGAACAACATGCAGGAGCATCAGAGTGCCAGCCCTGTTACCATAGTTACAGCCAGCTGGGTTACCATGGTTACAGCTGGCTGCCATTACCACTGTTACAGCTCACCCAGATACACACAAATGTAAACTGACGTCAATTTAAAGGGTCATTCCACTGAATTTTACACATCAAGTCCTCTTCAGCCTGTTAAAACAGCTGGCCTGATGATGTCATAGTGATGCATCATGGGAAATGTAGGATCCCGTGCTTTTGAAGTTTGACCCATACTGCTGTATAAAACTGCTGCAGATTTTATTTATAGACTTCAAACTTTACAGAAGTCAAATAGTAAAATCACTAAAATACTGTTGTGTTTTATTTTAATTCATTGTTATTAATTAATTAATTAATTAATTTCTCATTTTTTTAGGTTTTTATTCGCTTCATATTTGACTTCCTTTCTTCAGGACGTCCAACAGATCAGCAAAGGTCAGGTGTGAAAGATGTGAAACAAACAGCAGAAACAGAAGTTATTTTGTGGATCAGAGTGAGCTGTCACTCAAGCAGAGAGGATCTTTGATCTTAAATCTAAATATTTACAAAATAAAATAAGATTTTTATTTTGTAGCAGTTTGAACAGGCTGCTGCAGTGCCAGACTCCTCCAGCAGAGTGAGACCTCCTGTCTGTACGTTTAATATCAAAGATAAACATGAAACTATAAACATGAAAAGTACAATAAAACTACAAATATATCACCTGGACTTCACCTGGACTGTACCTGGACTGTACCTGAACTGTACCTAAACTGTACCTGGACTTCACCTGGACTGTACCTGAACTGTACCTGGACTGTACCTGAACTGTACCTAAACTGTACCTGGACTTCACCTGGACTGTACCTGGACTGTACCTGGACTTCACCTGAACTGTACCTGAACTGTACCTGAACTGTACCTGAACTGTACCTGGACTTCACCTGGACTTCACCTGGACTGTACTGGGACTGTACCTGGACTGTACCTGGACTTCACCTGGACTGTACCTGAACTTCACCTGGACTGTACCTGGACTCTACCAGGACTGTACACGGACTGTACACAGACTGTACCTGAACTGTACCTGGACTGTGCCTGAACTGTACCTGGACTGTACTTGGACCTTACCTTGACTTCACCTGGATTGTACCTGGACTTCACCTAGACTTCACCTGGACTATACCTGGACTGTACCTGGACTTCACCTAGACTTCACCTGGACTATACCTGGACTGTACCTGGACTTCACCTAGACTTCACCTGGACTGTGCCTGAACTGTACCTAGACTTCACCTGGACTGTGCCTGAACTGTACCTGGACTTCACCTGGACTGTGCCTGAACTGTACCTGGACTTCACCTGGACTGTACCTGGAATTTACCTGAACTGCACCTAGACTTCACCTGGACTGTACCTGGATTGTACCTGGACTTCACCTGGACTAAAGCTGGACTGACTCCAACAGGGCAGGAACTTGTCATGAGGAGGGAGTGGCTTGTTGTCGAGTAGGAGGGTCTTGTTGTGAGACGGGAGGGGCTTGTTGTGAAATAGGAGGGACTTGTTGTGAAGTAGGAGGGGCTCGTTGTGAAATGGGAGGGGTTTGTTGTGAGGTGGGAGGGGCTTCTCACACTGGTGACTGCGGTAGTTTCTGCAGCAGAGCATCAGCAGGAGGAGCAGACCAAGCAGCAGGATCATGAAAACAGAAATGATTCTGCAGAAATAAAACAAAACAATCAGTTTATTATTATTTAATGTATAAAAGTAATGTGGTCATATATAAAATGTTGTTATATAATAAATATTATTCAGTAATATATAAAAACAATGTAGTAATGTATAAAAATAATGCTGTAATATATAGAAACGGTTTAGTAATTTATGAAAATAATGTTTTTTGGGAGGCTTTTATGCCTTTTATTATTTTTACAGGGACAGTGAAGAGATGTTTAGTTTCTACAATAATGACATCAAACCGCTCGCGGCTTCCGTATTTCAGAAATAAAGATTTGATTCTGAAGGATCATTAAGAGTGATTAAAGGTGATTGATTCTTACATCACAATGAGGATGATCGAATCTTTAGGAGCAGAGACTGGAGAGAAAAAGAAGAAGAAGAAGAAACATCTTTGGACAAACACTAGAAGAAGATGTGGAGGATAATTGTGTGAGCTGCTGACAGGTGAGTTTACCAGCAGCTGCAGCAGGTGTGGGCGTCGCTGTGAAGACAGGTGTAGTTACATCGCCGCACCGCGAGTCAGCAAACATGGAGCACTCCTCCACAGTCACCTGACCAACAGCTGACACACACAAACACTAATCAATACACATCATCAGCAGGTTCAACTGAAGAGGTTTCAACATGTTTTCAACAGTCTGATCAATATCCACGATACCAACGGTCACTTTAATCATCAATTAATCTGTTGATAATTCCCTCCATCGAAAGCTCCACAAAAACCACTAAATGATCTGGAGGTGAGATGATGACGGTGTTTATTATAATCCAGCTGTTGGTTCATTAAATGAATATTCCACTAATATTCCCGTTTACATGCCGGTCGTCAGCGTTTCACTCTAAAAGTAAACCAGCGAGGGGAAAAACATGAGTGAGCTGCTGCTGATATTTGTGATATGAGTGATATTGATCTGACTGATAACATAAATTGATAGTTAGAGATCTAGTATCCATGTTGTCTCATGATGTTTACGACACTGCTGCATCACACCGAGTCGTCAGGATAATAACTAAACCTCTCAGTCCCCGTCGAGGAGAAGTCACGCTCTGTTTCTCTCCTTCTTCTTCTTCTCCTCCTCCGTTACACAACCAGCCCGTCATGCATCTTCATCCCAGCCTGCAAACTGTTGGCCGGTTGGTTTGTTTACAACACAGAGTCGACTGTAAACAGGCAAGAAGCCGGAAACTGCAGTAAAAACCCCAAAATACAAATGAGCTGTATACATGTTGGTTGGTTGACTACAGCCCTAAATACTATATTATTATGATACTATAATATTATAATACTATAATACTATATTATTATGATACTATAATATTATATTACTATAATACTATATCACTATATTACTATAATACTATAATACTATATTATTATGATACTATAATATTATATTACTATAATACTATAATACTATAATACTATATTCAGAATATTGTCATATTTGGAATAATAGTAGAATACGAATGTGCATGAAAACATAGTCAATGACTCCAAAGGACATCTGCAGACGAAGACCATGTAATCTGGTAAAAAGCTTCACACCAACCACTAAAGGGAACCTTGCTGTCATTTTTACTTTAATGTTTAATCTCAACTTTTAGAGCCAACTGTGACAAGAAATCCTTCAAGTTCTCATAAAAATGACTTTTAAACATCTTGTTTGATGACAACTGAGCAACAACCTGCTGAGGAAGACCATGTGATATGACAGAAAGCTCCAGAACAGCTACTAAATGGACCTGGAGGTGAGATAATGTTTCCAAAAGTCAAGAATAAACTTTCCATCTTAATGATGAAATGTGAACATCTCCAACTGCATCGCAACTGAAAACTGAAAACTGATGAACTTTCTGCAGATCAAACATCTAAATGATTGATTATTGATTAACGGATTGATTACTGATTGCAGCTGTTAGTGATCTCTGCAGAGACAGAAACAAACACTGCAGAGATGACTCACAGGAAATCACATTCTTTGGTTTCATCCTGTACAAACAGCATGTAAGACAGAGAGCTCTGATTGGTCGAGGTGCGACCGGCAGACTGTGTCGAGCTTCTGAGCCAATCACAGTGAGAGTTGATGACTCGCGTCTCTAAAGTCCAAACAACAGCTGGAGTTCTGGTTTGGTTTAAGTGTCTGGATGCTCTGAGCAGCTGCACACAGAACATTCAGAAGACAAATCTGATCACATGACGTCAGAGGGTCACATGATGTCAGAGGGTAACATGATGTCAGAGGGTAACATGACGTCAGAGGGTCACATGATGTCAGAGGGTAACATGATGTCAGAGGGTCACATGATGTCAGAGGGTAACATGACGTCAGAGGGTAACATGACGTCAGAGGGTAACATGATGTCAGAGGGTAACATGATGTCAGAGGGTCACATGATGTCAGAGGGTAACATGATGTCAGAGGGTCACATGATGTCAGAGGGTAACATGATGTCAGAGGGTAACATGACGTCAGAGGGTCACATGATGTCAGAGGACTGATATGTTGTGTTTACCTGAACACTGTCTGCAGAGTTTACAGAGGACTCCTATTAACCTCCCGTCAGCCTCCATACTGCAGTTCTGCTCCACATAGTAACCTGAATAGTAACACATGAAACAAACGTAACGTGAAACATGTGAAACACGTGAAACACATGAAACAAACGTAACGTGAAACACGTGAAACGAGAAACATGTGAAACACATGAAACAAACGTAACGTGAAACATGTGAAACACGTGAAACATGTGAAACACATGAAACAAATGTAACGTGAAACATGTGAAACACGTGAAACATGTGAAACACATGAAACAAATGTAACGTGAAACATGTGAAACACGTGAAACACGTGAAACATGTGAAACACATGAAACAAATGAAACGTGAAACATGTGAAACACATGAAACAAATGAAACGTGAAACATGTGAAACACGTGAAACACATGAAACACGTGAAACATGTGAAACACGCGAAACATGTGAAACACATGAAACAAACGTAACGTGAAACATGTGAAACATGAAACAAATGCAACGTGAAACATGTGAAACACATGAAACAAATGTAATGTGAAACATGTGAAACACATGAAACAAATGTAACATGAAACATGTGAAACACGTGAAACACATGAAACAAATGTAATGTGAAACATGTGAAACACATGAAACAAATGTAACATGAAACATGTGAAACACGTGAAACACATGAAACAAATGAAATGTGAAACATGTGAAACACATGAAACAAACGTAATGTGAAACATGTGAAACATGAAACAAATGCAACGTGAAACATGTGAAACACATGAAACAAATGAAATGTGAAACATGTGAAACACATGAAACAAATGTAACGTGAAACACGTGAAACACGTGAAACACGTGAAACGTGAAACATGTGAAACACATGAAACAAATGTAACGTGAAACACGTGAAACACGTGAAACACGTGAAACGTGAAACACATGAAACAAATGTAACGTGAAACGTGAAACACATGAAACAAATGTAACGTGAAACATGTGAAACATATGAAACATGTGAAACATGTGAAACACGTGAAACATGTGAAACACATGAAACAAATGAAATGTGAAACATGTGAAACACATGAAACAAATGTAACGTGAAACACGTGAAACATGTGAAACACGTGAAACGTGAAACATGTGAAACACATGAAACAAATGTAACGTGAAACGTGAAACACATGAAACAAATGTAACGTGAAACATGTGAAACATATGAAACACGTGAAACATGTGAAACACATGAAACATGTGAAACACATGAAACAAATGAAACGTGAAACACGTGAAACATGTGAAACATATGAAACACGTGAAACACGTGAAACACATGAAACAAATGAAACGTGAAACATGTGAAACACATGAAACAAATGAAACGTGAAACATGTGAAACACATGAAACAAATGAAACGTGAAACATGTGAAACACGTGAAACATGTGAAACACATGAAACAAATGAAACGTGAAACATGTGAAACACGTGAAACACATGAAACAAATGAAACGTGAAACATGTGAAACACATGAAACAAATGAAACGTGAAACATGTGAAACACATGAAACAAATGTAACGTGAAACATGTGAAACACGTGAAACATGTGAAACACATGAAACACATGAAACAAATGAAACGTGAAACATGTGAAACATGTGAAACGTGAAACATGTGAAACACGTGAAACATGTGAAACACATGAAACACATGAAACAAATGAAACGTGAAACATGTGAAACATGTGAAACAAATGAAACGTGAAACGTGAAACACGTGAAACATGTGAAACACATGAAACACATGAAACAAATGAAACGTGAAACATGTGAAACATGTGAAACAAATGAAACGTGAAACATGTGAAACACGTGAAACATGTGAAACACATGAAACACATGAAACAAATGAAACGTGAAACATGTGAAACACGTGAAACAAATGAAACGTGAAACATGTGAAACACGTGAAACAAATGAAACGTGAAACATGTGAAACATGTGAAACAAATGAAACGTGAAACATGTGAAACACGTGAAACATGTGAAACACATGAAACAAATGAAACGTGAAACATGTGAAACATGTGAAACATGTGAAACACATGAAACAAATGAGACATGAAACATGTTCACACACGTGAGTCAGTTTCTTCTTCTGTGGTTCCATGCAGGATGTGTCTGCAGATGGTTACCTGGAGGACATGTGGAACAGTCTGCAGACACCTGCTGAGCAGCGCTGAGGTCAGAGGTCACCGCCAGCAGAACACACGTGATCAACTACAAACAAACACGACACAGTCAGGTCAGAGAGTCCAACAGCTGATCTGAGATCTGGTTCAGGTGCGAAGGATCCAAACCTCAAGCTGAAAAGCGCCATTAAATAATGAAATGAATAAAACATGGTTAAAGGTTATATGTGACTCCGCCCCCTGCTGTCATACATGTGGACCTGCACTGAGCAGCAGCAGCTCTGGATGTATGTTCACCAACATGTGAAGCACATGAGAGCTGAGCTGGCTCCATGTGGCCGGATGTTATTCAACCTGGATTAATTTCACCGTGTTTCTATTAACGTTGGTGTTTCTGTGTTTTATTGCCAGTAAAATCTCTCCAGTACTCGTTAACCTTAACGTGATGCTGCTGTTTATCCACAGGAGATGACCTTTCACCTCTGTCGTCCTTTGTCATTGATAGATAATTTATGATTGATAATTTATCAGTCACACCTGACCTGAGGTCACATGAGCACGTTTCTCTCCTGTTATAAATCACAGTCATCACACAGCAATAATTAGAACTAATATTAATTTATTATATTTATTAAAACTCTGTTCTGCAGTTCTTTAAGAACATGTTTGTACAACAGAGTTTCTGTACAGCTGTGTTTTTATAAATCCAAACTTTTTCCTTTTCACATCCTGTTTAGTGTGAACGCAGCGTCCTGGACTAGTTCTGGATCAGTTCTGGATCAGTCCTGGTCCTGATAAAGATCTGTTCTGCAACTTTAAACTGCAAATAAACTGTTAACACTGTCAGCTGTTTCTGTCTCCTAGCAACCAGAAACCACTCTGACACGTCACTGAGACACGTCTGCATACCTGAGGAAGCCCCGCCCCCAACACACACACACATACACACACACACACACACACACACACACACACACACATGCGCAGGCATGCTGCATTCAGGCGTCTCACCTCTAATAAACAGGTAAACTGTGTAGTCGGGGTCACATTTCACATGTCTATGAGTTGTTAACAGCTCCACCAAATAGTGATTTTTCCCTCTAAACTTCTCACATGCTTTCATTTCAATAAATGTTCAAATGATCCAATATTTCAGCAAAAATCAAAGATTAGAGAAAAAGTCCAAAAACTGAAAACAGATTTGTGTATCAGAACTTTGTTTTTTCTTCTTTCCTCTCCCATTAATCATCTCACCACCCCTCAGATTTATCTGCTGACCCTTTGGAGGGGCCCGACCCCTAGGTTGGGAACCACTGGACTAAACTAGCTAACTGTATATAAAGTAGTGTAAACTAGCTCCACCTCCAGCAGCTACAACAGTAACATGCTGCTCTAACACTGATGCTTCACTATTAATAATCTAATGATGTCATATATAATAATATATCAGTCAGAGGGACCAAACCACTACTTTTACTGCAATACTTTAACTACATCAAGCTCATAATACTTATGTACTTTTACTGCAATACTTTAACTACATCAAGCTCATAATACTTATGTACTTTTACTGCAATACTTTAACTACATCAAGCTCATAATACTTATGTACTTTTACTGCAATACTTTAACTACATCAAGCTCATAATACTGATGTACTTTTACTGCAATACTTTAACTACATCAAGCTCATAATACTTATGTACTTTTACTGCAATACTTTAACTACATCAAGCTCATAATACTTATGTACTTTTACTGCAATACTTTAACTACATCAAGCTCATAATACTTATGTACTTTTACTGCAATACTTTAACTACATCAAGCTCATAATACTTATGTACTTTTACTGCAATAATTTAACTACATCAAGCTCATAATACTTATGTACTTTTACTGCAATACTTTAACTACATCAAGCTCATAATACTTATGTACTTTTACTGCAATACTTTAACTACATCAAGCTCATAAAACTTATGTACTTTTACTGCAATACTTTAACTACATCAAGCTCATAAAACTTATGTACTTTTACTGCAATACTTTAACTACATCAAGCTCATAATACTTATGTACTTTTACTGCAATACTTTAACTACATCAAGCTCATAATACTTATGTACTTTTACTGCAATACTTTAACTACATCAAGCTCATAATACTTATGTACTTTTACTGCAGTATTTTAACTACATCAAGCTCATAATACTTATGTACTTTTACTGCAATACTTTAACTACATCAAGCTCATAATACTTATGTACTTTTACTGCAGTATTTTAACTACATCAAGCTCATAATACTTATGTACTTTTACTGCAATACTTTAACTACATCAAGCTCATAATACTTATGTACTTTTACTGCAATACTTTAACTACATCAAGCTCATAAAACTTATGTACTTTTACTGCAATACTTTAACTACATCAAGCTCATAATACTTATGTACTTTTACTGCAATACTTTAACTACATCAAGCTCATAATACTTATGTACTTTTACTGCAGTATTTTAACTACATCAAGCTCATAATACTTATGTACTTTTACTGCAATACTTTAACTACATCAAGCTCATAATACTTATGTACTTTTACTGCAATACTTTAACTACATCAAGCTCATAATACTTATGTACTTTTACTGCAATACTTTAACTACATCAAGCTCATAATACTTATGTACTTTTACTGCAATAATTTAACTACATCAAGCTCATAATACTTATGTACTTTTACTGCAATACTTTAACTACATCAAGCTCATAATACTTATGTACTTTTACTGCAATACTTTAACTACATCAAGCTCATAATACTTATGTACTTTTACTGCAATACTTTAACTACATCAAGCTCATAATACTTATGTACTTTTACTGCAGTAAAGTATCTGAGTACTTCTTCCACCTCTGGACGTCGGAGACTCTTTAAAAGAGATTAAGTTCTGTCTGACTGGACCTGAACGCACCACCGTCTGCTAACAACATGCTAACAACATGCTAACCAGCTGCAGTAACAGGTAACAGTCAGGACTCACCTGTAGTCCGTCCATGACGTCGTCACGAGATCCTCACTGTGCAGACTGACACGAGGAGCTTTTATCAGCGCGAGCCGCTCCCCCGGCCCGGCCCCGCCCCCATCTGCTGACGTCAGTACAGAAACAAAGTGGTTATTTTTATCTGTGTTTCAGTCCTTCATCACACAGTATCAGAGGAAAACAGCAGTCACGTGCTCACACGTGAAAGTAGCGTCAAACAGAAAAAGACAACAAACAACAAACATCTGATGAAGACTCAGTTTAACTTAAACAATGTTAAATATAATGTTTGTTTAGATTGTTTATTGTTCCCTCTGAAATACAAAGAATTGAGTTTTTTGTTTGTATTTTACATTTGTGAAAGTGTAAAATGAGATTAATAAAGTAAAACGCATCATCATCAAATATAAGATTTATTGATTGACTGTGACGTAACAACCAATCAGACTGATCCATCTTCAACCTGTTTTATAGCTGTGGTTTCAGTGTGAACAGCAGCTCATACTACAGTCACATCATTTAATGCACTATCGTCTGTCACTGTAACCATGGCAACCAAGTTTAATATTTCTATAGTAAAAAGAAATATCTGAGAAAATGTCTCAACTATAAAATCATTAACATATTTCCACAGTTCATATGTAAATTTACAAGACTAAAATAATAAATAATTCTCAGAAAGAGCAGCTTCCATCTGTCAGTCTGTAACGGGTGGGTCATAATGGGGACCGGACTGGGTCATAATGGGGACCGGACTGGGTCATAATGGAGACCGGACTGGGTCATAATGGAGACTGGACTGGGTCATAATGGGCACCGGACTGGGTCATAATGGGGACCGGACTGGGTCATAATGGGGACCGGACTGGGTCATAATGGAGACTGGACTGGGTCATAATGGGCACCGGACTGGGTCATAATGGGGACCGGACTGGGTCATAATGGGCACCGGACTGGGTCATAATGGGGACTGGACTGGGTCATAATGGGCACCGGACTGGGTCATAATGGAGACTGGACTGGGTCATAATGGGCACCGGACTGGGTCATAATGGGGACCGGACTGGGTCATAATGGGGACCGGACTGGGTCATAATGGAGACTGGACTGGGTCATAATGGGCACCGGACTGGGTCATAATGGAGACTGGACTGGGTCATAATGGGCACCGGACTGGGTCATAATGGGGACCGGACTGGGTCATAATGGGGACCGGACTGGGTCATAATGGAGACTGGACTGGGTCATAATGGGCACCGGACTGGGTCATAATGGGGACCGGACTGGGTCATAATGGGGACCGGACTGGGTCATAATGGGGACCGGACTGGGTCATAACGGGGACTGGACTGGGTCATAATGGAGACTGGATTGGTTCATAATGGGGAGCAGACTGGGTCATAATCAAGACTGGACTGGGTCATAATGGGGACCGGACTGGGTCATAACGGGGACTGAACTGGCTCATAATGGGGACTGAACTGGGTCATAACGGGGACTGGACTGGGTCATAACGGGGACTGGACTGGGTCATAACGGGGACTGGACTGGGTCATAATGGAGACTGGATTGGTTCATAATGGGGAGCAGACTGGGTCATAATCAAGACTGAACTGGGTACTAATGGGGACTGGACTGGGTCATAAAGGGGACCGGACTGGGTCATTAAGGGGACCGGACTGGGTCATAATGGGTACCAGACTGGGTCATAATCGAGACCGAACTGGGTCATAATGGAGACTGGATTGGTTCATAATGGGGAGCGGACTAGGTCATAATGGGGAGCGGACTGGGTCATAATGTGGACCGGACTAGGTCATAATGGGGAGCGGACTGGGTCATAATGTGGACCGGACTGGGTCATAATCGAGACCGAACTGGGTCATAATGGGGACCGGACTGGGTCATAACGGGGACCGGACTGGGTCATAATGGGGCCCGGACTGGGCCATAATGGAGACTGGACGGGATCATAATGGGGACCGGACTGGGTCATAATGGAGACTGGACTGGGCCATAATGGAGACTGGACTGGGTCATAATGGAGACTGGACGGGATCATAATGGAGACTGGACTGGGCCATAATGGAGACTGGACGGGATCATAATGGAGACTGGACTGGGCCATAATGGAGACTGGATTGGTTCATAATGGGGAGCAGACTGGGTCATAATCAAGACTGGACTGGGCCATAATGGAGACTGGACTGGGTCATAATGGGGACCGGACTGGGTCATAATGGGGCCCGGACTGGGCCATAATGGAGACTGGACGGGATCATAATGGGGACCGGACTGGGTCATAATGGAGACTGGACTGGGCCATAATGGAGACTGGACTGGGTCATAATGGAGACTGGACTGGGCCATAATGGAGACTGGACTGGGTCATAATGGAGACTGGACGGGATCATAATGGAGACTGGACTGGGCCATAATGGAGACTGGACGGGATCATAATGGAGACTGGACTGGGCCATAATGGAGACTGGATTGGTTCATAATGGGGAGCAGACTGGGTCATAATCAAGACTGGACTGGGCCATAATGGAGACTGGACTGGGTCATAATGGGGACCGGACTGGGTCATAACGGGGACTGAACTGGGTCATAATGGGGACTGAACTGGGTCATAACGGGGACTGGACTGGGTCATAACGGGGACTGGACTGGGTCATAATGGAGACCGAACTGGGTCATACCGGGGACTGGACTGGGTCATAATGGAGACTGGATTGGTTCATAATGGGGAGCAGACTGGGTCATAATCAAGACTGAACTGGGTACTAATGGGGACCGGACTGGGTCATAAAGGGGACCGGACTGGGTCATTAAGGGGACCGGACTGGGTCATAATGGGTACCAGACTGGGTCATAATCGAGACCGAACTGGGTCATAATGGAGACTGGATTGGTTCATAATGGGGAGCGGACTAGGTCATAATGGGGAGCGGACTGGGTCATAATGTGGACCGGACTGGGTCATAATCGAGACCGAACTGGGTCATAATGGGGACCGGACTGGGTCATAACGGGGACCGGACTGGGTCATAATGGGGCCCGGACTGGGCCATAATGGAGACTGGACGGGATCATAATGGGGACCGGACTGGGTCATAATGGAGACTGGACTGGGCCATAATGGAGACTGGACTGGGTCATAACGGGGACCGGACTGGGTCATAATGGAGACCGGACTGGGCCATAATGGAGACTGGACTGGGTCATAATGGGGACCGGACTGGGCCATAATGGAGACTGGACTGGGTCATAATGGGCACCGGACTGGGTCATAATGGAGACTGGACTGGGTCATAATGGGGACCGGACTGGGTCATAACGGGGACTGGACTGGGTCATAATGGAGACTGGATTGGTTCATAATGGGGAGCAGACTGGGTCATAATCAAGACTGGACTGGGTCATAATGGGGACCGGACTGGGTCATAACGGGGACTGAACTGGCTCATAATGGGGACTGAACTGGGTCATAACGGGGACTGGACTGGGTCATAACGGGGACTGGACTGGGTCATAACGGGGACTGGACTGGGTCATAATGGAGACCGAACTGGGTCATACCGGGGACTGGACTGGGTCATAATGGAGACTGGATTGGTTCATAATGGGGAGCAGACTGGGTCATAATCAAGACTGAACTGGGTACTAATGGGGACTGGACTGGGTCATAAAGGGGACCGGACTGGGTCATTAAGGGGACCGGACTGGGTCATAATGGGTACCAGACTGGGTCATAATCGAGACCGAACTGGGTCATAATGGAGACTGGATTGGTTCATAATGGGGAGCGGACTAGGTCATAATGGGGAGCGGACTGGGTCATAATGTGGACCGGACTGGGTCATAATCGAGACCGAACTGGGTCATAATGGGGACCGGACTGGGTCATAACGGGGACCGGACTGGGTCATAATGGGGCCCGGACTGGGCCATAATGGAGACTGGACGGGATCATAATGGGGACCGGACTGGGTCATAATGGAGACTGGACTGGGCCATAATGGAGACTGGACTGGGTCATAATGGAGACTGGACGGGATCATAATGGAGACTGGACTGGGCCATAATGGAGACTGGACGGGATCATAATGGAGACTGGACTGGGCCATAATGGAGACTGGATTGGTTCATAATGGGGAGCAGACTGGGTCATAATCAAGACTGGACTGGGCCATAATGGAGACTGGACTGGGTCATAATGGGGACCGGACTGGGTCATAACGGGGACTGAACTGGGTCATAATGGGGACTGAACTGGGTCATAACGGGGACTGGACTGGGTCATAACGGGGACTGGACTGGGTCATAATGGAGACCGAACTGGGTCATACCGGGGACTGGACTGGGTCATAATGGAGACTGGATTGGTTCATAATGGGGAGCAGACTGGGTCATAATCAAGACTGAACTGGGTACTAATGGGGACCGGACTGGGTCATAAAGGGGACCGGACTGGGTCATTAAGGGGACCGGACTGGGTCATAATGGGTACCAGACTGGGTCATAATCGAGACCGAACTGGGTCATAATGGAGACTGGATTGGTTCATAATGGGGAGCGGACTAGGTCATAATGGGGAGCGGACTGGGTCATAATGTGGACCGGACTGGGTCATAATCGAGACCGAACTGGGTCATAATGGGGACCGGACTGGGTCATAACGGGGACCGGACTGGGTCATAATGGGGCCCGGACTGGGCCATAATGGAGACTGGACGGGATCATAATGGGGACCGGACTGGGTCATAATGGAGACTGGACTGGGCCATAATGGAGACTGGACTGGGTCATAACGGGGACCGGACTGGGTCATAATGGAGACCGGACTGGGCCATAATGGAGACTGGACTGGGTCATAATGGGGACCGGACTGGGCCATAATGGAGACTGGACTGGGTCATAATGGGGACTGGACTGGGCCATAATGGAGACTGGACGGGGTTACTGGTATAACTGGTGAAGAAGCCCTTCTTTATGAAACAGCTGACTCACCAGTGAAGAGAATAACAGTTGTCTCTGTTTAACTGCAGGAAACTCAGACGCTGTAACAGGAAGAGGTGGAGACACAGGCTGCACTGGGAACGTCCCACTATACCACCAGTGCTGATATGGTCCACATGTCACATGTAGTTCACAGTATTCAAACAAGAGCAAAGTCAGCAGAATGCCAAAAGTACCCCAATGTCAAACTGATTCTTAAAAAATCTCCAGTATTAATCTGACCAGTCCACCTTGCTGTATCCCACAATGCAAAGCGTTGGAAAGGTCACAACCCGACCAACCAGCATGGAGGAGATACTAAGGCTAACAGCTGTTATAATATTCGCTGTAGGACTGTTAATATGTCACTTCATTAAGTTTTAATATGTTTTCAGGCTGTAAAGTAACATGTAGATTCCAACATGTGGCCAGTTTATCCCAGTAACTCCAGTCTGTAAACCTGCTGGGATGTTCTGGGAGATGTTTGGGAGCCGCTGGCCGGGTGAGACCAGCCGCTAGCAGCCCGACTCCTGAGATGATCGGCCGGTCAACATGTGGTCATCCCTGGAGAACATGATCCATGAACTGATCTGCAGCTGATTCACCGCCAGCTCTGACGTCTCCGCAGCATTTAGATATATGATTTATTACAGACTGAAGTTCATTTTGATCCATGTGTATGTGTGTGAATGTGGTGATGTGTGTGAATGTGGTGATGTGTGTGAATGTGGTGATGTGTGTGAATGTGGAGTCCAAAGGCAGCGCTGCTGTTCTGTCAGTAAAAACATGAAGCTTCACTTTAACTTCAGACAAACTAACGTTGCAGCTACAATTGTTAGATTTAATCTGTGAGACCAACATTTATCTTCCAGAAGGAATTAAATTAGTTTTAGTTTGGATTTTTATTACAGACTGAATACCATCATTTACTGCGTCTCTCTGTCAGTGAGGTGATGATGTCATAGTTCAGTCAGGTAGAGGTGTGTTGAGGTGATGATGTCATAGTGAAATCTGACTCCATTGTTCTGCTCGTCTGATTATAACAAACAGAGAAAAGGACGAATTCTTCATGTTCAGACTTTCACATATTTTAAGACTTTATGATGTTTAATCTGCTGACAAATAAATTTATAAATATATAATATAAGTGAGTTTTTCATTGTTTATATTTCTGTTTATAAAGTCAGGAAACTAAATATTAAAATATGACATATTACTGATAGATTGTGATAATCAAGCTGATTTTTATACTTAATGATTTAATTTAAACACATTGAGCTGAAACATGTGGAGACACTTTGTTTATTTCAGTTACAGAGAACATGAAGGATCATGTTTCCATCTGCTGACGTAGATCTGCTGTCAGGCCTGTTGAGACCTGCTGTAAACACACACAACACTTACTGATACACACACATAAACACGTACAACGTTCTGTTTAAAAAGACCAAACGCTTTGTTGTTTCTATAGTTGTTCTGATTGTTTAGTTAGTGAAGTTAGAGTGCATCAGAACGGAGGTGAAGCTGCCATTTACTTTAATGATTCCTCCAATGTAAACACATGTTTCATGGAAACTTTGATTCCTTTGAATATGTGTCTCTAGAGTTATATTTATTTATTTTTACTAAATATCTACAGGCCTCCTAAATACTGTGAAACCTTTCTAATGACCTTAATGAACTTCTGACTGTCTGTATTGACTAGTTATAGTTGTTGGGTCGGGCAGTAGTGCGTTTGGTTATTAGCAATAATTCATAATTATCATAGATAATAATTCATAATTATGAATTATGATAATGAGATATTGTTAACCTTAATAATTCGGGCACCAACTGTTGGATCTATGAGGAACACAGTAGATTATTTGCAATAATTATCAATTATCAAGGATAATTAACTAATTATGACAATTAATAGAATTATTAATATGAATTAACAAATACGGGGCACCACCCGGAAACCGGGACCAATAACCAAACAAGGTAGTTTCATAAAAGGAGTTCACCTAGAATGTTAATATCTGAGAGATATCAACATTCAAGGGTGAACAAAGAAGGGTGAATTCGAGCTCTGACTCCTTCAATCAGCCACTTTTCACAATATTACACACAATAATGACAGAAGAACTTTTCTTTAAAGATATAACAGTGTTTATTAAACTTAGCAAAATTAACAAAGTTAACAAATGCTTCATTCAATAAACAACTATCCTAAAATCTAATCCTACCAAACAAAACACAGCTATGTACAGGGTTGGACACATGCAGGGGAATGCATGTGTGTGTGTGTGACAAGATGGCGACGGGGCCTGACGTGATGTCGTCGGTCTGTGACGTGAACGTGACTATGGGAGGAAGTCATGTCGCACGAGAACCGGATGGCAGAAATGTGGCGGTGTCTTGGTTAGACAGAAGCAAGACGGCGCCGCCTGGTGGACGGCGTCTCGCACTCACCCACTACTGTGAAAAACACACATGTCTGATGGCGGATAAGGAAAGACAAAGCGAAGCTTTGTCCGACGTTATCTGACCATCAGATGTGCAAAAGATGCCGGTGCGTGTATGTGTGTGTGCGTGCGTGTATGTGTTAGTCGCAAGAAAGGGAAGAAGAAGAGAAAGCGATCGCAAGAAGAAGAGAAGCGGTTCCTTTGTCCACAGACAGTGTGCGTACGGACGGCAGTCTGTAACGCACGTTGTCTGGTTTCTGATCGACAAAGCAACTTACTTTCTGACTCACGATGGCACAAACACAACAGTAGTCCCGAGCGGGACAAACACAAAACAGTCTAGCGTGGTGAACACAACTAAACAGGCAGCAAACTTAAAATACTCCTAAGAGTAAAGCAGGAAAAATGGACTCGGCGGTCCGTCAACAGCACAACAAACAATAGCAATAGAGCTAAAAAGCTAAATGCTAAACAACAGCAACTGATGCTGATAGGAACACACAATTAACACTGCCTCTGCCCAGACTTATGCCTCTTACTTGGTCGCTTCAGAAAGCGAGCTGGGTTTGTGTGTAATCCGTCGTTATGTCCGGCTTTGTCCTGGGCTCGGATGCAGACGGTGGCTGTTCTGGCACGGTCAGCGAAAAGCACGGCAGCTGGCTCTCGGCAGCGTGGCAGAGAGAACAGCAGTCAACTCGGTGAAGTTTTTCTTCCGTCTCGAGGGAATTTGAGGACGCTGGTTGCAGCAGCGGTCTCTCTCGGATCCGGGAATGTGTTCGGTGAACACGGGTGAAGTCTCGTCCCGTCCGGCGAGGGGAGTCTTCGATGAAGGGAAAACACGTGCGTGGGGTACCCCCTTTAGTCAGCTGACTCACAGAGGAACAGGAGTTACCCCTAGCTCAGTGACATGGGAAAGGCATGTGCTTCAGGGCACGTTCAGTTTTTAAAGGGGCGGTGATGTCACGGCTGCGTCATCAGGACGCTCCGCTGTGCAGGAGCGTCTCCGCCAATGAGACTGTATGTTGACTGTTCCCTGCTGAGGTGTGAAAATCGCAAAGCATCCTTGGAAATGGAGTTTGTAATGGACTCCCATTGTCTGTAAGCAGCATTTTTGGCGCTATACCTTTGTCTCGGGGGAAACAAAGGAACAAAGCACCTCGTGGTCAGGCCTCACAAGTTACATGTAGGCCCTCTCTGTGTGACCTCAAGGTTTGAGGCCCAACATAGTCATTGTTGGTGATTTTAACATCCATGTTGACAATAAGCAGGACAGCAGCACTAAAGAACTGTTTGTGTTCTTGATAACTATGGACTGACTCAGCATGTGACCACACACAACAAGGACTTAATCATCTGTAAGGGTCTGAAGTCACGTCGCGCGAGAACCGGATGGCAGAAATGTGGCGGTGTCTTGGTTAGACAGAAGCAAGACGGCGCCGCCTGGCGGTCGGCGTCTCGCACTCACCCACTACTGTGAAAAACACACGTGTCTGATGGCGGATAAGGAAAGACAAAGCGAAGCTTTGTCCGCCGTTATCTGACCATCAGATGTGCAAAAGATGCCGGTGCGTGTATGTGTGTGTGTGCGTGCGTGTGTATGTGTTAGTCGCAAGAAAGGGAAGAAGAAGAGAAAGCGATCGCAAGAAGAAGAGAAGCGGTTCCTTTGTCCACAGACAGTGTGCGTACGGACGGCAGTCTGTAACGCACGTTGTCTGGTTTCTGATCGACAAAGCAACTTACTTTCTGACTCACGATGGCACAAACACAGCGGTAGTCCCGAGCGGGACAAACACAAAACAGTCTAGCGTGGTGAACACAACTAAACAGGCAGCAAACTTAAAATACTCCTCAGAGTAAACAGAGAAAAATGGACTCGGCGGTCCGTCAACAACACAACAAACAATAGCAATAAAGCCAGAAAGCTAAATGCTAAACAACAGCAACTGAAGCTGATAAGAACACACAATTAACACTGCCTCTGCCCAGACTTATGCCTCTTACTTGGTCGCTTCAGAAAGCGAGCTGGGTTTGTGTGTAATCCGTCGTTATGTCCGGCTTTGTTCTGGGCTCGGATGCAGACGGTGGCTGTTCTGGCACGGTCAGCGAAAAGCACGGCAGCTGGCTCTCGGCAGCGTGGCGGAGAGAACAGCAGAGTCGACTCGGTGAAGAAGTTTTTCTTCAGTCTCGAGGGAATTTGAGGACGCTGGTTGCAGCAACGGTCTCTCTCGGATCCGGGAATGTGTTCGGTGAACACGGGTGAAGTCTCGTCCCGTCCGGCGAGGGGAGTCTTCGATGAAGGGAAAACACGTGTGTGGGGTACCCCCTTCAGTCAGCTGACTCACAGAGGAACAGAAGTTACCCCTAGCTCAGTGACATGGGAAAGGCGTGTGCTTCAGGGCACGTTCAGTTTTTAAAGGGGCGGTGATGTCACGGCTGCGTCATCAGGACGCTCCGCTGTGCAGGAGCGTCTCCGCCAATGAGACTGTATGTTGACTGTTCCCTGCTGAGGTGTGAAAATCGCAAAGCATCCTTGGAAATGGAGTTTGTAATGGACTCCCATTGTCTGTAAGCAGCATTTTTGGTGCTATACCTTTGTCTCGGGGGAAACAAAGGAACAAAGCACCTCGTGGTCAGGCCTCACAGGTTACATGTAGGCCCTGTGTGACCTCAAGGTTTGAGGCCCAACATAGTCATTGTTGGTGATTTTAACATCCATGTTGACAATAAGCAAGACAGCAGCACTAAAGAACTGTGTTGTGTTCTTGATAACTATGGACTGACTCAGCATGTGACCACACACAACAAGGACTTAATCATCTGTAAGGGTCTGAAGTTGACTGATGTTGCTCTCTCTGATCATTCCTGTGTTTTCTTTGAGAGTTTTATCTCCATGCACACAAATGTTCAAACAGAGGTAATCACTAAACGGTTTATCACTGAAAACACCAGTGAAATATTAATTCAGACTTTCTCTGTCATACCCGCCCTCTCTGGGGTCTCAGTCAATGAGCTTGTAGATAATTTCAGTTCTAAAATTACAAATGTTATTGATGCCACTGCACCCACTAAGGTTAAAGTTGTCTCTGGTAAGAAAAGATGGAGAAACGCCACACTGGTCAGAGTGGAAAAAAGAAAGCGTTGAGGTTCCAGGTTCATTATGATGTCTATAAAGAGAGACTTCATATTTATAATCTGGAACTGAGAAATGGAAGGCGGTCCTTCTTGTCTGACATCATTGCCACAACAATAATAATGCAGGTTCTTATTTGCTGTCGACAGGCTAACAAACCCTCCTGTGTCAGTAGCTTCTGAACTTCTATCCACCAGGGGTCCGTTTCACAAAGCAGGTTCAACAAACTCTGAGTCTAATCCTGAACTCTGAGTTGATCTACTCTGAGATAGGAAACTCTGAGTTTACGGTTCCAGAACAGCTGATTTATTCAACTCGGAGTAGTTTCACATGGAGTTAAGCGCGTGCACCACAACTATAAAAAGCCAGCATCAATGGAGCCCCGATTCAACGAGTCACCATGGCAACGGGGAAGCGGAGGGCGGCGTTTTTCACCCCACTAGAACTAGAAATCTTAATGCGATAATACGGCGAGTTTGAACATGTTTTCAAAAAGAAGTGCAACACCGCTGCAGCTGCAAAAGAGAGGGAGACGGCGTGGGAGAACATCGCTGCTCGAGTCAATGTGTAAGTTTAAATGTAGTCCTTTGTAATCACAATAATATTACAGAGGAAAACTGCTTGATTGGTCGCCTATTAATTTATTTCATTTAGGTCCAATCCCGCGAGGGAGAAGCGCACTTGGCAGCAGTTTAGGATGAAATATAAAAACATTGTTCAAACAGGTGAGACCTCGGCATAATCTCATGGGGGAACCTCATTTTGATCATGTTTTACATTGTAAAGTAAATATTAAGTGGCTGTTTGACTGTGCAGTTGTTTTATCCCCAACATAATGCTGGTTTCACACACATAAATGTCTTCTCATCTACATCATGTTCTGTTAAATAATTAATCCTATTTAAATTAACACAGACTTCTACTCAGCCAACAGAAAGAAGGCAGATGCCCGTAAAACGGGCGGTGGTCCAGCACCGCCACCTCTAAGGGAGGTGGAGGAGCTGGCCCTAAGCCAGAATTTAGGAAGGCCAGTGGCTGGCTCCGACACTGTACAAAAAACTTCCGTTTGCAAAGAAACGCAGCGCAACACACAATATCTGCTGGGATGAGAGAGCATGACTACGATTGGTAATGTTGCAAATGTAAGGACGGATTAGGTTGTGTATGTAGATGATGGACTGTGACGTGAAACGGTATCTCTCAAAAAGATAATGGCTGGAAATGCTAGAACATCTATGCGCGGTCTGATAACCATCTCTCTACGAATATTTAATTCTCTGCGCAGTAATGCTGCACCTTCATCCACGGGATCGTTATCAAAAGGACATGCCATGTTAGTGAAAAATGTTACTGTGCCTAATGGACTTCTAATATACTGACTCTGATTTTTTTAATGATTTTTTTTAAATGACAGACGGCAGAACTAGGCTACGCCAAAACTCGCCTGCTGCCTGAATGAATGAGGAAATCAAATGGAGTGTGTGGCTCTGAAAGAGGGCGGAGACTGAGAGAAACTCGAGGTTCATTGAGAAAAACCTGGTTCCGACCAGGTTAGGTTCATAGAGTCTGTTGCTACGGTAACTGACAGAGAGCTTAAGTTACCCCTCTCTCTGAAACAGGCTAGAGTTATCCCTCTTTCTCTGGTTTGAGTTACCTCCCTTTTTGAAACGGAAAACTCAGAGTTTCCCTCATTTCAGGGTTAACAGACTCTGAGTTTTCACTAAACCTGCTTTGTGAAATGGACCCCAGGACCTGCAATGAATTTACCTCTTTCTTCACTGACAAAATTCAGAACATTAGACAAACAGTCAGTGCCTCCATATCAGCTGCAGGATGTGTGTTGTCCCTGTGTCCACTTAAAATCAATTTGAGTAGTACAAAACAATTATATCAGATCAACGATAAAAACCTGGAGGACATTATAAACAAGTGAAATCCTGCTGCTTTGATATTCTGCCTGCAGGTTTATTTAAACTGTTCTAACTTCTACAGATTATCAACACGTCTCTTCTCTCAGGTTCTTCCCTGAAAACTGCCGTCATCAAGCCTCTTAAAGAACAATGTAGATACTTCACCACTGAGCAACTACAGGCTCATTTGTCTCTAAACAAGCGTTTTGATGTCTTCCAGTCAGGATTCAGACCACAGCACTGAGACTGTTCCTGTTAAAGCTATAGTATGTAACTTTTCCGCATCAAAATGTCTATAAACAACTAGACCTGTGTTATAAATTGTGTTGAGTTGTGTACTTATATTTTCCCAAATGTTCCCAGCAATGTTCAAACCAGAGAAATCCATAATTTAATCAAGTTAACGATCTGTTTCATTTGGTCTCCTGTCAACGGCGTCATAGCTCCTCTACCAAAGAGTAAACACACAGGATAATTCGACAGAAACTGTTATATATTGACTTTTATTCAGTTTTAAGCCACAATTTTATGATACATATTACATACATAATGTATACATAGAGCAGAGAAACAAGCTGAGCAAACGTTAGCAGCAGCTCAGCTAGCAGCCCTTCAAGGAAGTCCGGCGTTCGCCAAACAGCGTCAGAGAAACACTGATTTTTAACATGAAACTACTTTATTCAGTATTTTTTACCAGTTTTAACCACCAGGTTTATTTGTTTTAGAGAGGAGGAGACCTCTGTGGGTAAAAAGATCCTGAACGATGAACACTGGAGGGATCCGACCCTGAAGAAGCTGGTTGTCTAACAATAAAGACAACAACTCCCATGATCCCTTGCTGCTTCACACCGTCATCACCCGTCTGTTGTTATTGATTTGATTGAGACTCCTAGAGGCTGAAATTACACATTGTGTATTTAAGGGGATCGATAACTCTGGTTCACACTCCAACACAGCAGGCGGCGGTAATGCGCCTCAACGCTGGCTGCCGCCATCAGACAGGAAACAGAAGAAGAAGAAGAACGAAAAAGAAGAAGAAGAAGAAGAAGAAGAGGAGCAGCAGCGAGCTGTTAGCAGGTGAGGCTGTTTCAGGTGTAATCAGAGTCCTGCAGGAGGCTCTGCTGCTTCTGGTTCTGGTTCTGACCCGGTTCGGTTTCATAACACCGTCTGTTAGCTAGCAGCACGTTAGCTCTCAGAGGCTAACAGCGACGATGCTAGTTAGCTTCTCCCGCTAGCTTTTAGCATGTAGTCAGAAGGTAAACACGCTTCCATTATCGGACACGCCCTCCTCTGTCGGTCTGCTGTCCGCTGACTGACCTCGACTCACTGTCTGTCCATGTTATCAATAAGTTTCCCCATCGATCAGTCGGTATCTGTAACTCTGAGACGCAGAAACATGCCAGACTTCATTCAGAAAACAGTTATTTAGTGTCTGTTGGCTCGCTTACATCTGCAGCATCAATACAGATTCTGTTGTTTTTAATTGTTTTCTATTATACTTTATTTAAATTGATGCAGCACACAGCTGATCTAATGATCAGTTTATCAATAAATATCTGTACCCAGTAAACATGTTGACTCTTCCAGTCACCAGGGTTTGTGGCTCTTGAAGTCATCATTTTACCTGAATAAAGATGGTTTAGTGAGTGTTTGAGGCCGAAGTGAAGAAGTGATTGTTGAATATTAATGAAGCGTGTTGTTGTGTTTCTGCAGTGAAACTTTAAACTGACAGATATTAATGTGAAGGCTGATCGATCAATCTGCTGCGTCTGTGTTGAACTCTGAACTCAGCAGAGACTCACTGTGGTTTGTGTGTGTGGGGAGAAAAAAGAAACAGACAAAGTGAAAAACCAGCGACCAGTTTACTTTGCAACGTTCTGCATCGCAAAACACTGTCTTACAGACTATACAGGCTGAACACAACAGTACAGACAGAAAGCCTCTTCACATTATATCATCAGCTCTACAGCTGTTAACGAACTACTAGAGCGGCAGAGAAGCTGTTAACAAACTATCAGAGCGGCAGAGAAGCTGTTAACGAACTGTCAGAGCGGCAGAGAAGCTGTTAACAAACTGTCAGAGCGGCAGAGAAGCTGTTAATGAACTATCAGAGCGGCAGAGAAGCTGTTAACGAACTATCGGAGCGGCAGAGAAGCTGTTAACGAACTATCGGAGCGGCAGAGAAGCTGTTAATGAACTATCAGAGCGGCAGAGAAGCTGTTAACGAACTACTAGAGTGGCAGAGAAGCTGTTAACGAACTATCAGAGCAGCAGAGAAGCTGTTAACGAACTATCAGAGCAGCAGAGAAGCTGTTAATGAACTATCAGAGCGGCAGAGAAGCTGTTAACGAACTATCAGAGCGGCAGAGAAGCTGTTAACGAACTATCAGAGCGGCAGAGAAGCTGTTAACGAACTACTAGAGTGGCAGAGAAGCTGTTAACGAACTATCAGAGCAGCAGAGAAGCTGTTAACGAACTACTAGAGTGGCAGAGAAGCTGTTAACGAACTACTAGAGTGGCAGAGAAGCTGTTAACGAACTATCAGAGCAGCAGAGAAGCTGTTAACGAACTATCAGAGCAGCAGAGAAGCTGTTAACGAACTATCAGAGCGGCAGAGAAGCTGTTAACGAACTACTAGAGTGGCAGAGAAGCTGTTAACGAACTATCAGAGCGGCAGAGAAGCTGTTAACGAACTATCAGAGCGGCAGAGAAGCTGTTAACGAACTATCAGAGCGGCAGAGAAGCTGTTAACGAACTATCAGAGCGGCAGAGAAGCTGTTAACGAACTATCAGAGCGGCAGAGAAGCTGTTAACGAACTACTAGAGTGGCAGAGAAGCTGTTAACGAACTATCAGAGCAGCAGAGAAGCTGTTAACGAACTATCAGAGCGGCAGAGAAGCTGTTAACGAACTACTAGAGTGGCAGAGAAGCTGTTAACGAACTACTAGAGTGGCAGAGAAGCTGTTAACGAACTATCAGAGCAGCAGAGAAGCTGTTAATGAACTATCAGAGCAGCAGAGAAGCTGTTAACAAACTGTCAGAGCAGCAGAGAAGCTGTTAACGAACTATCAGAGCAGCAGAGAAGCTGTTAATGAACTATCAGAGCAGCAGAGAAGCTGTTAACTGGGACCTCACATATTAAACGTCTCTCCTGCTTTCATTACATTCAGTTATTGTTGTGTCACAATGTCCAAGAATTTCAAATAATCCAGATTATTTTAAACTAAATCTCTCGTCTGCATCAGCCAACACCTCTGATTTCTGCTTCTTTACTGAAGTAATATCACCTGTCTGCATCACAGCGTTTATCTGTGTTTGATCAGCAGGTCTCTGTCACCATGGAGACCCACACTGAGGTTGCCATGGCGAACAAGACAGAGATCCACGCCGCTGACCGGACCTCCTCTCCTAACGAAGAGCCAGCAAAGCTCACCGGCCGCCGGCCCCGCCGCCTCGCTGCCATCACCGTAGGGAGGCGGGGCCAGAGAGGGAAAAGGCGGGGCCCTGTAGATAAGGGGCGTGGTCCAATAGAGAAGAGGCGTGGTCAAAAGGAGAAGAGGCGGGGCCAGGAAGAGAAGAAAGAGGGTGTGACGGTGAAGAGGACGTGGAGCGGCGGGAAGCGGCGGTGGAATAAGAAACATTACTGTGTGTTCTGCCGCCGGCCACAGGTAAAGATTGCTCGCCACCTGCTGAGGAAACACGCCGATCAACAGGAAGTGGTCGCTGCCAGCACGCTTCCCACTGGATCCAAAGAACGCCACCTGCTGCTGGAACAGCTGCGCTGTAAAGGGAACTACCTGCACAACATAGAGGTGATCTACCTGTCTGTCTGTCTGTTTACCTGTCTCTCTCTACCTGTCTGTTTACCTGTCTGTCTGTTAACCTGTCCGTCTGTTTACCTGTCTCTCTCTCTACCTGTCTATTAACCTGTCTCTCTCTCTACCTGTCTGTCTGTTTACCTGTCTGTCTGTTTACCTGTCTCTCTCTACCTGTCTGTTTACCTGTCTGTCTGTTAACCTGTCTGTCTGTTTACCTGTCTCTCTCTACCTGTCTGTTTACCTGTCTCTCTCTCTACTTGTCTGTTTACCTGTCTCTCTCTCTACCTGTCTGTTTACCTGTCTCTCTCTCTACCTGTCCGTTTACCTGTCTCTCTCTCTACCTGTCTGTCTGTTTACCTGTCTCTCTCTACCTGTCTGTTTACCTGTCTCTCTCTCTACCTGTCTGTTTACCTGTCTCTCTCTCTACCTGTCTGTTTACCTGTCTCTCTCTCTACCTGTCCGTTTACCTGTCTCTCTCTCTACCTGTCTGTCTGTTTACCTGTCTCTCTCTCTACCTGTCTGTCTGTTTACCTGTCTCTCTCTCTACCTGTCTGTCTGACTCCCAGGTGATCAGACAGGGCAGTGGTGAGATCGTGCCGTGTCGTCAGCCATCAGAGGACGTGGATGCGAGGAACTACCTTCCCTGCCCGCTGTGCCTCGGCTTCTTTCTGCGCGCCGACCTCTGGAAACATCAGGCCTCCTGCCGCAAGAAGCTGACCTCTGACCTCTCCAGAGACCCTGCCTCCTACCTCACCGCAGAGACCACCTCTGACCCTGTTAAGGACATGACCTCTGACCCCATTAAGGACTTGACATCTGAGCCTGTTAAGAACACGACCTCTGATCCTGTTAAGGACTCGACCTCTGACCCCGTTAAGCACACGACCTCTGACGTTACAGGTGAGTTGGGCTGTGATCCAGCAGGTGAAAGGACCGCTAATTTTACAGAGGACACGCCTCCTGATCCCCCAGGAGACGTGTCCATAGTGGACCAGACTGGGACCAAACGGCCTGTGACCTCTGACCCCGGGGCAGAGCAGAGCATAACCTCTGACCCCGATGGGCAGCAGAACCTGACCTCTGAAACCGGGGCGGAGCAGCCCAGGAAGCGCTACAGGGTTCAGGCTGCGGCGTCCCGCCTCCTGCCAATCTCAAGCGGGGCGTCTGAGAGCTGCAGCGAAGTCCTGCACCGCATGAACCAGGACCTCGTCTCACACCAGGTCTGTGTACCTGTCTGTCTACCTGTCTCTGCACTTGTCTGTCTGCCTGTGTTAACCCTGTCTTTCTCACTCTGTCCAGGTCAAATCTGATTGGTTGATCTGTAAATATGGTAACAAGCTGATGGGGAACCAGGATGGCAGTCAGAGGAAGTACGGCTATGTGAGCCAGAAGCTGCGGGAGCTCGGCAGGTTCCTGCTGGCTGCTAAGTCCCTGGACTCGGGCATTGAGACCCTCCAGGATCTCTTGGCGCCAGGTCGCCTCAGTTTGGCGCTAGCTGCCGCTAGGAAGGCGTCCGGTTACCGTTGGAGCCGCCCACCGCTGGCAGTGAAGACCACACTGAAAACGGTCTGTGAGATCGCCATCGGAGAGAGTCTGCAGGATGGCGACTGGGAGGCCGCGGCCAAGACCACCGACTTCTACCACCTGCTGGGGAGGGACTGGGACAACCTGGGGCTGCTGACCCCTGACCCCGACACAGGTAGGGTCCCTTGGAGCCTTGGATGGTCAGGTTCAGTTACTGTAAACCTGACTCAGAGACAGGTAGGGTCCCCCTGGAGCCTGGGACGGTCAGGTTCAGTTACTGTTAACCTGACCCAGAGACAGGTAGGGTCCCCTGGAGCCTGGGACGGTCAGGTTCAGTTACTGTTAACCTGACCCAGAGACAGGTAGGGTCCCCCTGGAGTCTGCGACGGTCAGGTTCAGTTACTGTAAACCTGACCCAGAGACAGGTAGGGTCCCCCAGAGCCTTGGATGGTCAGGTTCAGTTACTGTAAACCTGACCCAGAGACAGGTAGGGTCCCCCGGAGCCTTGGATGGTCAGGTTCAGTTACTGTAAACCTGACCCAGACACAGGTAGGGTCCCCTGGAGCCTGGGACAGTCAGGTTCAGTTACTGTAAACCTGACCCAGAGACAGATAGGATCCCCCCGGAGTCTGGGACGGTCAGGTTCAGTTACTGTAAACCTGACCCAGACACAGGTAGGGTCCCCCGGAGTCTGGGACAGTCAGGCTCAGTTACTGTAAACCTGACCCAGAGACAGGTAGGGTCCCCCCGGAGTCTGGGACGGTCAGGTTCAGTTACTGTAAACCTGACCTAGAGACAGGTAGGGTCCCCTGTATGGAATAAAATTAGGGTCATAAGTATTGTAGCTGTATATCACCACATCTGAATGTGTCAAAACATTTAGTATGAATTCAGATGTTTAAATGTGTAAAAATATCTGAACAAATAGATGTAATTTTTGAATCCATAAGGAGATCTTTAGCTGTGCATGATGTTTTTCAAACAAATGAAATAGATTTCCACATATAATTTTTAATGTATGAGAACATGAAGAAGATTTGCAGAAAGGTTTGCAGTTACACATCTGTCTGTTTGTGGTGAAAAGTTCACCAAGAACTCAGATGTGTGTGTGAATCTCAAGTTTACAGCTACGATAAAATGTGAGTACAAATACTTTTGTCCCACATTTGACGCTTCCTCCTGAATAGCCAATAGAGATGCTCTGAAAGGACGGGGGCGTGTCCTCTGAAGGCGCTGAAAGCTCAGCTGAACAGCCTCTGAACTTAACAACACTCATGCTGAACTCCTCTGTAAAAATACACCGTTTGTTGCCTTGTTTGTGGGTGTAAGACCAACAACATGGATGATATTTTAAAACTGAAGTAATGTTAGGAGACACTGTTTAATCTAACATCTATCTGAGGTAAATGTGGACTCATTTCAGTAAAAATATAACTTGAATAATTAGTTGACAAGTGATTCCATCAACAATCATCTTTATGTTAAATTGTGTTTTTTTCAATGGAGTTCAGGGTTAACATTTCTCTGCTGAAGATCTGCTGTTACCCTTGGAACAAAAGCCTCTCATGCTGTGCTTTTTGGTGAAGTGCTCCTCTGCAAATGCTCTCCCTCTGCCGGGGACCTCCCAGACAAACGGCCAGTGCCGAAGCTGAAGCCAGAGGTGGAGGCCAGATGTTGGAAATAACTCCTTGAGCACTACTGCTGGCTGAAAATTCAGTTCAATTCAATTCAATTTTATTTATAAAGCGCCAAATCCCGACAGAAGTTATCTCAGGGTTCTTTCCACATAGAGCAGGTCTAGACTGAACTCTTTAATTCACAGAGACACAACATTCCTCCATGAGCAGCAGCAGGAAAAACTCCCCTTTAACAGGAAGAAACCTCAAGCAGAACCAGACTCTAGGTGGACGCCATCTGCCTCGACTGGTTGGGTTGAGAGAGAAAGAAGGAGGGAGAGAGACAGAAGCATAATAACGATAATAATAATAACAATAATAGTAATAGAGAGAGAGAAATAGGCCCCATTCACCAGTAACAGCAGAGTATCTGTTGAAAGTTTGTAAAACTACCCGAGAATTTGCTTGCCAGCACTTCACCTTTTGCTCCAAAGGTTTCAGCGAAAAATGAAGTGGCCAGCAGATTCTTCAGCAGAGAAACGTAAACACTGAAGTCCACTGAAAAAACAACATTTTAACATAAAGATGATTGGTGATGGGTTGCTTGTTAACTAGACATTCAAGTTATATTTTTACTGAAATGAGTCCACATCTACCTCAGATAGATGTTAGATTAAACAGTGTCTCCTAACATTACTTCAGTTTTAAAATATCATCCATGTTGTTGGTCTTACACCCACAAACAAGGCAACAAACGGTGTATTTTTATAGAGGAGTTCAGCATGAGTGTTGTTAAGTTCAGAGGCTGTTCAGCTGAGCTTTCAGTGCCTTCAGAGGACACGCCCCCGTCCTTTCAGAGCATCTCTATTGGCTATTCAGGAGGAAGCGTCAAATGTGGGACAAAAGTATTTGTACTCAGATTTTATCGTAGCTGTAAACTTGAGATTCATACACACATCTGAGTTCTGTGTGAACTTTTCACCACAAACAGACAGATGTGTAACTGCAAACCTTTCTGCAAACCTTCATGTACTCACACATTAGAAATTATATGTGCAAACCTTTTTCATTTTAGCACAGTTACAGATCTCCTTATGGATTCAAAAATTACATCTATTTGTTCTGATACTTTTACACATTTAAACATTTAAATTCTGTGGTGATACTTTATATGGGACGGTTACTGTCTGATGATTTGTCACTTCAGTCTCTGATGAGGTTCAACAGAGTTCCTCAGGTCTTAGTCCGCATGTAGTTCAGGACTCATCAGAGTAAGTCACATGATGTTATTGATCCACCAAACTGTGCTGTCTGTTTCTGTTTCCAGCGGCGCCGGTTGGAGAAGCGAAGCTGAAGAAACGATCCGTCCAATCAAGAAGTGAGAAGGAGGGTAAGAAGTCTGGTCCGGTGCAGTCTGACCTGAGACCACAAAGTAAGTCCTGACTGCTGACCCTCAAGTCCCAACACTGATCCCTGATCATAAACAGAACCCTTAAACACTCTGACCCTTTACTGTGTTCCATGCACTCAGATGTACTGACTGTAACTGTCCACTGGGTGGTGCTGTCTGACCTTCCTCCTGTTTCTGTCTGCCGTCTGTAGTTCCATCAAAGACCAGTATCAGACCAGTGGAGTCCAGACTGCAGCCTCCCATCACAGGTGGGTTCTCCCAGATTACTGATATCTGTTCAGATCTGTCTGACCTTCACCTGGTCTATAGAAACCAGATCAGCCTTGTCTGAACACAATTTTGTCGGCCTTTCAGTCCCTGTGGCGCCGAGGAAGGTCCACCGGCGCCCCTGGTCTTCTGCAGAGAAGGAGGCGGTCTGGAGACAGCTAGGAGTCCATGTGCTGGTCCAGTCAGTACCGGGTAAGGAGGTTTGTCAGCGATGTCTGGACCTGGAGCCGGTCCTCAGAGGACGACACTGGAAAGACATCAAGAACCAGGTCCACAACCAGATCCAGAGCCAAAAGAAGCAGCAGTTCCATGCTCAGATGGACCTTCAGGAGAACCAGGAACAACAAGACCAGATCCAAAATCAGAAGCAGCAGCAGCTGTATGAGGCTCAGATGAACCATCAGGCCAAGGACCACACCCAGAACCAGAAAAAACAGCAGTACCCTACCCAGATGGACCACCAGGACCACACCCAGAACCAGAAGAAACAGCAGTACCATATTCCAATGGTCCACCAGGACCAAGACCACACCCAGAGCCAAAAGAAACAGCAGTACCCTGACCAGATGGACCACCAGGACCAGAACCACATTCAGAACCAGAAGAAACATCAGTATACGTCCCAGATGGACCAACAAGACCACATTCAAATCCACAAAAAGCAGCTGTGCCATGCTAGATTGGACCACCAGGACCACATCCAGGTCCACAAGAAGCAGCTGTACCAAATGGACCAGCAGAACCAAGGACTGCAGACCACCCTGGACCGGGACACGTCTTTACTGACAGGGACCCCTTACGGGTCTGATGGGCCACATCGAGCCCCTGGACAGTCTCTGCTGGACCGGGACCACATCGGTCCATACACACTTCCCCATCGGGCCCCGGGACCCCACATGGACCAGTTGCTGTCCAGGACTGTGTGGACAGACGAGTCCCTGGTCCAGAACTACCCAATCAGCAGGCAGCTGACCAGGAACCTCCTCCAGGATACGGCCCCAGGTGGACCACCACCCAACCCGCACTCTGGACACATCCACTTCTGATGAACGGGTCCAGTCCTGATGGAGGGTCTAGTTCTGACGGGCGGGCCTGGACCCTGGGCAGCTGATACATCTGAACTTCTGTACAAAATAAAAGCTTCACCTGAAGCAGCAGCTGTCTCCATGGAGACGTGCTGTCTGACTCAAAGAGACAAAGACAAATGTCCATTTTGTGTCAAATCTTCTATATTTACATCAAAGATTTTCACTTTAATATTTCTGTATTTCACCAAATCACCGTCCAGTATTATTATTGTTGTCATGGTGACGCTGATGTCACTCATCCTGTTGTTGTTGTTCTGTCTCATTATTAGCAGCTGTGTCAGTTCTGGACCCTGAAGCAGCTGTAAAGAGTCCGGTCTGTCCTGGTTTGTGTTCGTCACCACTTTCAGGAACCTAAAAGCATAAAACTGTCACGAGTCACATTCTGTGTTTATACTTTATTACTGATCAGAGTCTTCACTGGTCCTCCGGATCAGGTCTGTCGGGTCTGACCCTCATTGGTTCTCTCTCTGACTGGGTCTGTGTTCAGGTGTACTTCAGACTGGTAGCAGACCAGGTCCAACAGTCTAGTGTCTGATCAGATGTCGTTATCCAGATAAAACAGCGGCCTCAAAAAGTATTTGAACAGTTAAACTATCAGCAAACTTCCTCCGTTCATAAGATTATTTCATTAAATGTTACATAAACTGATATCTGATCCATAAAAAACACATTAAGCACAATGCTGAACTCTGACTGTTCTACTAAAATAAATCAGGATGTCTTGAACATAAACCTCGAAACACGTGCTTTGGTCATGTGATGAATTAAATCTATTATAAATGACCTTTGAGCTGGTCGGTTAAAAGCAAAGACAAGTGAAGTGAGCTCAGAGAAAAGGTCAAAAGGTCAATCCATTAGTCAGATAAGCAAAAAAACTCAACCCTCCGTCCTCCACAGTTGAGGACTTGTGACTGAGAACAGAAGACCAGCAGCAGGTTGGATCATATAACTGAGTAAAAACAGGCCAGAAACAGCAGCAGGGGATCAATGAGAATGACCAGATACAGCTCAGATCAATGAGTGTGTTTACAGACAGAAACCATTCATAAGCTCAAAGCATAAGACAGCAAACAGCAGCGTTCGGAGCCTGCATGGATGTGATGGGAGGAGGTCTGTGTGGAGAAGCCTGCCAGGCAGCACTCAGGGTCTCGGTGCAGCTGAACCTTTATTATTGATGGAATCATGAACTCTGAAGTGCACAAAGGAATTTTGGATGCAAACTCAGAGAAAGACAATGATCTAAAGCATCCCAGCTGCCTGTCGTCTCAGACTGGCCCCCCCAGAGCGCTTCCCTGAACCCTGAAGAGCACCTTTGGGTGCCATGGAGAGCTGAAGGCTCTTCTGGCTGAAACATGGAGGACATTTACACCACAGCTGTTACAGAAACCAGTTGACTTCATGTCCAGATGTTCTGCAAGCTACAAGCTGGCAAACTAAACACTAAAACATTGTAACTGTGATCAGACGTCCAAATGATTTTATGTCTTCGTTTTGAACTTTATGTTTGTTGTTTCATCGTTTCAAACTAAAACTTCTTTTGTGGAATATTTTGCTTCATGAGTGTTTGTTCATTCTTTAAAATAACTAACATTTGTTATCTAATGCAGTGAAATTCATGCATGTGTGGCTCAAGTGTCCAAATACTTACTGTCTGATCAGATCCGAGTCACATGACACCAGATGTTAGCGGGATGTTTACTGTCTGATCAGATCCGAGTCACATGACACCAGATGTTAGCGGGATGTTTACTGTCTGATCAGATCCGGGTCACATGACACCAGATGTTAGCGGGACGTTTACTGTCTGATCAGATCCGGGTCACATGACACCAGATGTTAGCGGGACGTTTACTGTCTGATCAGATCCGGGTCACATGACACCAGATGTTAGCGGGACGTTTACTGTCTGATCAGATCCGGGTCACATGACACCAGATGTTAGCGGGACGTTTACTGTCTGATCAGATCCGGGTCACATGATACCAGATGTTAGCGGGACGTTTACTGTCTGATCAGATCCGGGTCACATGATACCAGATGTTAGCGGGACGTTTACTGTCTGATCAGATCCGGGTCACATGACACCAGATGTTAGCGGGATGTTTACTGTCTGATCAGATCCGGGTCACATGATACCAGATGTTAGCGGGACGTTTACTGTCTGATCAGATCCGGGTCACATGACACCAGATGTTAGCGGGACGTTTATTGTCTGATCAGATTCGGGTCACATGACACCAGATGTTAGCAGGACGTTTACTGTCTGATCAGATCCGGGTCACATGATACCAAATGTTAGCGGGACGTTTACTGTCTGATCAGATCCGGGTCACATGATACCAGATGTTAGCGGGACGTTTACTGTCTGATCAGATCCGGGTCACATGACACCAGATGTTAGCGGGACGTTTACTGTCTGATCAGATCCGGGTCACATGATCCCAGATGTTAGCGGGACGTTTACTGTCTGATCAGATCCGGGTCACATGACACCAGATGTTAGCGGGACGTTTACTGTCTGATCAGATCCGGGTCACATGACACCAGATGTTAGCGGGATGTTTATTGTCTGATCAGATCCGGGTCACATGATACCAGATGTCAGCGGGACGTTTACTGTCTGATCAGATCCGGGTCACATGATCCCAGATGTTAGCGGGACGTTTATTGTCTGATCAGATCCGGGTCACATGATCCCAGATGTTAGCAGGATGTTTACTGTCTGATCAGATCCGGGTCACATGATACCAGATGTTAGCGGGACGTTTACTGTCTGATCAGATCCGGGTCACATGACACCAGATGTTAGCGGGACGTTTACTGTCTGATCAGATCCGGGTCACATGATACCAGATGTTAGCGGGACGTTTACTGTCTGATCAGATCCGGGTCACATGATACCAGATGTTAGCGGGACGTTTACTGTCTGATCAGATCCGGGTCACATGACACCAGATGTTAGCGGGATGTTTACTGTCTGATCAGATCCGGGTCACATGATCCCAGATGTTAGCGGGACGTTTACTGTCTGATCAGATCCAGGTCACATGATCCCAGATGTTAGCGGGACGTTTACTGTCTGATCAGATCCGGGTCACATGACACCAGATGTTAGCGGGACGTTTACTGTCTGATCAGATCCGGGTCACATGATACCAGATGTTAGCGGGACGTTTACTGTCTGATCAGATCCGGGTCACATGATCCCAGATGTTAGCGGGACGTTTACCGTCTGATCAGATCCGGGTCACATGATACCAGATGTCAGCGGGACGTTTACCGTCTGATCAGATCCGGGTCACATGATACCAGATGTCAGTGGGACGTTTACTGTCTGATCAGATCCGGGTCACATGATACCAGATGTCAGTGGGACGTTTACTGTCTGATCAGATCCGGGTCACATGATACCAGATGTTAGCGGGACGTTTACTGTCTGATCAGATCCGGGTCACATGATACCAGATGTCAGTGGGACGTTTACTGTCTGATCAGATCCGGGTCACATGATACCAGATGTCAGCGGGACGTTTACCGTCTGATCAGATCCGGGTCACATGATACCAGATGTCAGTGGGACGTTTACTGTCTGATCAGATCCGGGTCACATGATCCCAGATGTTAGCGGGACGTTTACTGTCTGATCAGATCCGGGTCACATGATACCAGATGTTAGCGGGACGTTTACTGTCTGATCAGATCCGGGTCACATGATCCCAGATGTTAGCGGGACGTTTACTGTCTGATCAGATCCGGGTCACATGATCCCAGATGTTAGCGGGACGTTTATTGTCTGATCAGATCCGGGTCACATGATCCCAGATGTTAGCGGGATGTTTACTGTCTGATCAGATCCGGGTCACATGATCCCAGATGTTAGCGGGACGTTTATTGTCTGATCAGATCCGGGTCACATGATCCCAGATGTTAGCGGGATGTTTACTGTCTGATCAGATCCGGGTCACATGATCCCAGATGTTAGCGGGACGTTTATTGTCTGATCAGATCCGGGTCACATGATCCCAGATGTTAGCGGGACGTTTACTGTCTGATCAGATCCGGGTCACATGACACCAGATGTTAGCGGGATGTTTATTGTCTGATCAGATCCGGGTCACATGATACCAGATGTTAGCGGGACGTTTACTGTCTGATCAGATCCGGGTCACATGACACCAGATGTTAGCGGGACGTTTATTGTCTGATCAGATCCGGGTCACATGACACCAGATGTTAGCGGGACGTTTATTGTCTGATCAGATCCGGGTCACATGACACCAGATGTTAGCGGGAAGTTTACTGTCTGATCAGATCCGGGTCACATGATACCAGATGTCAGCGGGAAGTTTACTGTCTGATCAGATCCGGGTCACATGATCCCAGATGTTAGCGGGACGTTTACTGTCTGATCAGATCCGGGTCACATGATACCAGATGTTAGCGGGACGTTTACTGTCTGATCAGATCCGGGTCACATGACACCAGATGTTAGCGGGATGTTTATTGTCTGATCAGATCCGGGTCACATGATACCAGATGTCAGCGGGACGTTTACCGTCTGATCAGATTCGGGTCACATGACACCAGATGTTAGCGGGACGTTTACTGTCTGATCAGATCCGGGTCACATGATCCCAGATGTCAGCGGGACGTTTACCGTCTGATCAGATCCGGGTCACATGACACCAGATGTTAGCGGGACGTTTACTGTCTGATCAGATCCGGGTCACATGACACCAGATGTTAGCGGGACGTTTACTGTCTGATCAGATCCGGGTCACATGATACCAGATGTTAGCGGGACGTTTACTGTCTGATCAGATCCGGGTCACATGATACCAGATGTCAGCGGGACGTTTACCGTCTGATCAGATCCGGGTCACATGATCCCAGATGTTAGCGGGACGTTTACCGTCTGATCAGATCCGGGTCACATGACACCAGATGTCAGCGGGACGTTTACCGTCTGATCAGATCCGGGTCACATGACACCAGATGTCAGCGGGACGTTTACCGTCTGATCAGATCCGGGTCACATGATCCCAGATGTTAGCGGGACGTTTACTGTCTGATCAGATCCGGGTCACATGATACCAGATGTCAGCGGGACGTTTACCGTCTGATCAGATCCGGGTCACATGATACCAGATGTTAGCGGGACGTTTACCGTCTGATCAGATCCGGGTCACATGACACCAGATGTTAGCGGGACGTTTACTGTCTGATCAGATCCGGGTCACATGATCCCAGATGTTAGCGGGATGTTTACTGTCTGATCAGATCCGGGTCACATGATCCCAGATGTTAGCGGGACGTTTACTGTCTGATCAGATCCGGGTCACATGACACCAGATGTTAGCGGGATGTTTATTGTCTGATCAGATCCGGGTCACATGATACCAGATGTTAGCGGGACGTTTACTGTCTGATCAGATCCGGGTCACATGATACCAGATGTCAGCGGGAAGTTTACTGTCTGATCAGATCCGGGTCACATGATCCCAGATGTTAGCGGGATGTTTATTGTCTGATCAGATCCGGGTCACATGACACCAGATGTTAGCGGGACGTTTACTGTCTGATCAGATCCGGGTCACATGATCCCAGATGTCAGCGGGAAGTTTACTGTCTGATCAGATCCGGGTCACATGATCCCAGATGTTAGCGGGATGTTTACTGTCTGATCAGATCCGGGTCACATGATACCAGATGTTAGCGGGATGTTTACTGTCTGATCAGATCCGGTCGACTGTGGATCATTTCAGATCACTTCTTGTTTTTAATGAACTTCAGGTTTGATTCAGCTCTTGTCTAGTCTTCATCGAACACTCCAGTTATTAATAGAACGTCCTGACCTTTGCCCTCTGGCCCTGCCTCTGACATCACTGCATCACCTGACTGCAGTCCAGGTTGTTTTCCACTCAGCTGACGTGTCTCCTCGCTTCCTTCATCTCTTCCTGTCAGCTCCTCTCAGAGAGGACGGAGGACATTAATCCACCAATCAGGACGTTCTCGCTCCCTCCAGCATCGTTTAGACGAGTCGACTGCTGATGATGCACAACATCTCAACCTTCAAATATGAAGACGTCAATGTGTAGAAATAATGAATCATTTGTTTCATCATGTGATTATTGATCTACAGCAGCGTCTGTCTGTCACACAATAAACACAAATAAACTATTTAAATCTGTTAATCACTGAAAGAACAGAACTGATGTAAAGCAGCAATAAAACATCTGCAGAATGTGTTTAAATAAAATATTTAGTGTTTATAGGAGACGCAGCTGTGCACATAAAAACCTTTTGGCTCGTTAAAAACTGAACTTACAGAAGAGTTTAAATGATTCATTCATTATTCAGAGTCTACACGTAATTTTTATTTTATGAATAAATCTGAGCAGCTGCTGTTGTTGTTTCCTCAGATAGTTCTGCTGTATTACAGTCACTGATATCTATATTACATTAAAGCTGTTTCCACTGTATCCGCCTGTTTACTGTCAGCTGACCAATCAATAACCAATCAATAAACACATTTGATCAAAGGAGTGTTGATGGTGAAGGAGGATCTGTGTCACAGCCGGAGGACGGAGGAAGCAGATAAATCTCATCTGATGGTTCTGAATCAGGAAGCTTCGACTTTTTATTCCAATAAAACTCTGAAGACGATCTGAGACGTTCAAATGTCCGAACACAGCCGAGAGCAGTGAACGCCACACGAGGTAACGGCGTCCTTTAACCCCAACGTTGACCCTGAAGTACATCCCAATGTTAATGTTTTATCATTAATTATAATAATCAACTAAACTACTAATACTAATAGTTAACATGTTTACTGTATGTTGTGTTTTAACAGCATTAAATGACATGAAAACACTGTTTAACTTGTTTCTATCAGAATAAACATTTATAGTTAATATAACATTAGCAACAAACCTAAAAAGAAAAAACAAAATAAGAAACATTTATAAGTGAATATTAAATCCACTGAATTAAACAGGCTTACTTAAATAAAATAATATTTAAAATATATATATGATATTATAAAAAGAAGTGCCAAATTGATTAAAGTATTAAAAGTAATGAATTTAGAAATACTACATATACAGTATATATGTTCTGTAAATATACACATAATAACATAATAATATATACACATTATAATAAATAACAACATGCAGGGACTGAAAAACCTACATATGAAAAATGTTTTTAAAAATATCAAAATAATTTTTAAAATGTAGTAAAAAATGATTAAAAAATATAAAATAAAACAGAAGTGAACAGATTTACTTAAATAATATGAAATGAATATTAATATTAAATAAAATATATGACATTATAAAAACAAGTGTAAAATTAAACTAAATGTAAAAATAAAGAAATTTAAAATACTATGTATACGTGTACTGTTTATATTGTTTATACTGTTTATATTGTTTATATTGTTTATACTGTTTATATTGTTTATACACAAACAAACCCACTGAAAGGGGTCCAAAGGGTTTCCAACCTAGGGGTCGGGGCCCTCCAAAGGGTCAGCAGATAAATCTGAGGGGTGGTGAGATGATTAATGGGAGAGGAAAGAAGAAAAAACAAAGTTCTGATACACAAATCTGTTTTCAGTTTTTGGACTTTTTCTCTAATCTTTGATTTTTGCTGAAATATTGGATCATTTGAACATTTATTGAAATGAAAGCATGTGAGAAGTTTAGAGGGAAAAATCACTATTTGGTGGAGCTGTTAACAACTCATAGACATGTGAAATGTGACCCCGACTACACACTGCTTTTTGTAAGACGTCAAAAGCCAAAAAGGTTGGAAACCACTGGTTTCATCTTTAACAATGTGTTGTATTTTAAAAGCTTGTTATATTATCCATTGTGTCAAATCTTCATCTGAAAAGTAACTAAAGCTGTCAAATAAATGTAGTGGAGTAGAAAGTACAATATTTCCCTCTGAAATGTAGAAAGTAGCATCACATGGACAGTGAATGTTTTCTAGTTACTGTCTATCACCGCCTGCAGGGGGCGGGGCCTGTGCTGATGAAGCCGCTCTGTGATTGGCGGTGTGAGTGAAGGGAGCAGGTGTGACGTCAGACGGAGTGGGGGGGAGGAGGTTTACCGCAGTGACGTCATCCTGTCTCTCTCTCTCTCTGTCTATCTCTCTCTATCTGTCTCTCTCTCTCTCTCTGTCTCTCTCTCTCTCACTGATCATCATCGATCAGCGGATCGATACTCTGCAGCTGATCTCTCTCAGTCACAGTTTAGCGGGAAGGTCGCGCGCCAGCCTCCATCTTCATCCTCTCCATCATCATCATCATCATGTCCGCCACCAAGGATGAGCACCGCAAAGGCTCGAGCGAGTGGCGGGAATTCTTCTGGAACCCGCGAACTCACGAGCTGATGGGCCGGACCGCCTCGAGCTGGGGTGAGTGCGTGCGTGCGTGAGACCCCCGCACACTGTTAACGTCCCCCCCCACCCCCCCACCCCGGGCCGTGTCTCAGTCTGTTACCGTCTCTCTGACCCCCCCCCCCCCCCCCCCCCCCCCACTGCCTCCACCAGCCTGTTTATGTCTGTTTTACATGTAAATAAACATTATTTACATTAATAACATTATTAACACTAATGAACCCGCCTCATATACCATCATGTCCAGGTGTATCATACATGTTAACACATCCTGACCTGAAGCTGAACTCTGAACTGATCTGATGAGGATCCATAAACACGTCCTCACCTGTATAAACTCACCTGTTTACACTCTATATGTTGTCCGTTTGTTCGCACAAATATATGATATACAGTATATACACACAAATATACTGTATATACAGTATATATACACATATATACTGTATATATGTGTATATATACTGGAAATACACTATATATATACACGTGTATATATTACACACAACATGAGTGATCGTCACTCAGTATTATATATAAATCTCTCTCGCTCTAATAATCTCTATTGTCGTTTAGGTTTACTAAATTATGACATTTAAACCAGATAACTAAAATAAATCATCATGAGATAACGGACAGACTTTAAACAGTATGACATATAATCAATAGAAAGAATGAAGAGATTCATATGTTTCTCTTGTTGCTGCAGGCAGAAACACATATAAACATACATGTTATATTTACATATATAATATATTTGTGTTGACATATACACTCTGTGGTAAACCTGTCCAATGTAATCTGATTTAACAGCTCTCCGGTACCTCTGTTTATATAGTCTCTCTCTCTATGTATATAGTCTCTGTTTATATAGTCTCTCTATTTATATAGTCTCTGTTTATATAGTCTCTGTTTATATAGTCTCTCTCTGTTTATATAGTCTCTCTGTTTATATAGTCTCTCTATTTATATAGTCTCTAATTATATAGTCTCTGTTTATATAGTCTCTCTGTTTATATAGTCTCTCTGTTTATATAGTCTCTCTCTCTGTTTATATAGTCTCTCTGTTTATATAGTCTCTCTGTTTATATAGTCTCTCTCTCTGTTTATATAGTCTCTCTATTTATATAGTCTCTATTTATATAGTCTCTGTTTATATAGTCTCTCTCTGTTTATATAGTCTCTCTGTTTATATAGTCTCTCTATTTATATAGTCTCTAATTATATAGTCTCTGTTTATATAGTCTCTCTGTTTATATAGTCTCTCTGTTTATATAGTCTCTCTCTCTGTTTATATAGTCTCTCTGTTTATATAGTCTCTCTCTATTTATATAGTCTCTGTTTATATAGTCTCTCTATTTATATAGTCTCTATTTATATAGTCTCTGTTTATATAGTCTCTCTGTTTATATAGTCTCTCTGTTTATATAGTCTCTGTTTATATAGTCTCTCTGTTTATATAGTCTCTCTCTATTTATATAGTCTCTGTTTATATAGTCTCTCTATTTATATAGTCTCTATTTATATAGTCTCTGTTTATATAGTCTCTCTGTTTATATAGTCTCTCTGTTTATATAGTCTCTCTCTCTGTTTATATAGTCTCTCTATTTATATAGTCTCTGTTTATATAGTCTCTCTCTCTTTTTATATAGTCTCTCTGTTTATATAGTCTCTCTTTTTATATAGTCTCTCTCTCTGTTTATATAGTCTCTCTATCTGTTTATATAGTCTCTCTCTATGTTTATATTGGCCTCTTTCTATTTATATAGTCTTTCTATTTATTCTGTTTATAATTTTTTTCTGTTTATGTAGTTTCTCTCTATTTATATTGATCTCTTTCTGTTTATATAGTCTCTCTCTCTATTTTTATAGTCTCCCTATTTATATAGTCTCTCTCTCTATTTTTATAGTCTCTCTGTTTATATAGTCTCTCTCTCTATTTGTATAGTCTCTCTGTTTATATAGTCTCTCTCTATGTTTATGTAGTCTCTCTATGTTTATAGTCTCTCTGTTTATATAGTCTCTCTCTCTATTTGTATAGTCTCTATATAGTCTCTCTCTCTCTATTTGTATAGTCTCTATATAGTCTCTCTCTCTCTATTTGTATAGTCTCTCTATTTATATAGTCTCTCTATTTATATAGTCTCTATTTATATAGTCTCTCTCTCTATTTATATAGTCTCTCTTTCTATTTGTATAGTCTCTCTCTCTGTTTATGTAGTCTCTCTGTGTTTATATAGTCTCTCTATTTGTATAGTCTCTCTGTTTATGTAGTCTCTCTATTTGTATAGTCTCTCTGTTTATGTAGTCTCTCTATTTGTATAGTCTGTCTGTTTATGTAGTCTCTTCGTGTTCTGTATGTATGTAAGTGTATGTCAGTGTCACTCTATATTTATAATCTCTCTCTCTGGTCTCTTAAAGGCGATTTGATGAATTATATTGAAAATAGGCTGTGTTTATGCTGTAAATATGTATATATATATATATATATATATATATATATATATATATATATATATATATATATATATATATACATTTATATTGTGAAAATCAAAATAAACCACAGCACACTGTAATGACTCTACTGTGACTTTATTGGGAGTGAACAACGCGTCTCGCCTGTAGTTTCTTCAGGTTCGCTCAGTACAACTGCTGAGTACTCACAGGTGTGATAAATACATCTGAGTCACATGACTAATTATCACAGTCTTCATTTTCTCAAAGTGAACATTTTACAAAGGGCATGACAATAAAAATATACATATTATAAACAACATGACATGGTTAATATTACACAAAGTTACAAGAATTACACCATTTTACATAATTAAACTTCATGACCTCCCATAAATAACTGACTGAATAGGATGAGTTAAATTCCCTCAGCAGAATGGACTACAGGTCCTACAGCTGTCCCTCTACATCACTAAATGGGAAGGGTGAGTGCCAGGGGCCCTAGTGGTTCATCTCTCCCTAAGCACCCGAATAGCCTGTGGAGAGAAATACAAGTCAATATTTACATATCTCACACAAAAACTCAAATCAAACTGTCCTTTGATATATATATATAAATCTCCTTCTCACCCCCTCCCATGGGTGGTGGTGGTGTGTCTTCCTCAAGCTCTGGTCCTCTACCAGAGTTCTGGGAGTTTGAGGGTTCTGCGTAGTATCTTAGCTGTTCCTAGGACTGCGCTCTTCTGGACAGAGACCTCAGATGTTGTACCTGGAATCTGCTGGAGCCGCTCTCCCAGTGTAGCAGTCACCCATTCGTGGGACTTGCTGTCATTTCCCTGTTCCAAATTTGTATCACCCTGTTCCGGATTTGTAAAGTTGCATGTCGAAATCCCTCTCGGTTGGTTGGAGAGTTACTCAGATCACCTGTGTGCAGAGCGTGGGGACTTGCTCCCAAATAGTAATTGAGAGCAACTGGGTGCATTCCCCTCTCGGCCAATCAGGGTGTGGCGACGCCCTTTTTCTGGGGTTTAAGAGAGGAGAGAAACTGCACACCCTGGTCACTCTGTTCTTTCCTCAACTGGTTGCAGACCTTGTTTGTAGAGATTGTCAGACAGAAACTCTGCTCTGTTCACGCCCTTATGTGTCTTCTTTCTGGTCCTTTGCTTTCTGATTTAAGGACCTTTTGAGGGAATACTACAAAATAAACTTTTCAACCAAGTTACCTGCATTGGGTTGATCTTAGTGCTCATTGTGCAAGAGGTTGTGCTAGCCTAACACCTGCAGGCTTTATTTTGTATTACTATTGAAGAGGCATTTGTTCATCCTTATCAAAGAGGCATTTTTTCATTGTAATTATTGAAGAGGCAGCCATCATCAGCTTGACAATTTGGATCTGGAAGTCCCACAGGATGTTGGCTTGGTCAACCCCCTCGGTTCTGATCATATTCCCTCTCCTTTATACCATCCAACCACACTTATCTAGTCCGAATGACATTCTGATGTCGTTGCTGTAGATCCTGGTAAGGTGGATCAGTGAGCCAATGTCTCGCTCATTCCTGGCATATAGCTTGATGTCATCCATGTAGAGGAGGTGACTGATGGTAGTTCCACTTCGGAACCGGTACCCGTAGCCACTCTTTGAGATGATCTGGCTGAGGGGGTTCAGGCCTATGCAGAACAGCAGCGGAGATAGTGCATCACCTTGGTATATGCCGCACTTGATGGTAACTTGTGCAGTTTGCTTTGAGTTGGCCTCCAGAGTTGTTTTCCACAGCCCCATTGAGTTCTTGATGAAGGCTCTTAGTGTCCTGTTGATGTTGTACATTTCCAAGCATTCCAGTATCCATGTGTGTGGCATTGAGTCATAGGCCTTCTCGTAGTCAATCCAGGCGGAGCATAGGTTGGTCTGCCTGGTCTTGCAGTCTTGGGTGACTGCTCTATTGACCAGTAGCTGGTGCTTGGCTCCCCTGGTATTACTACCAATTCCTTTCTGGGCCCTGCTCATGTATTGGGCCATGTGCCTATTCATCTTTGCTGCTATGATGCCTGACAGGAGCTTCCATGGTGTACAGAGGCAGGTTACTGGCCGGTAGTTGGATGGGATTCTGCCCTTCTGGGGGTCCTGCATGATCAGGACTGTCCGCCCTTGGGTTAACCATTCTGGGTGCATCCCATCTACCAGCAGCTGGTTCATTTGTGCTGCCAGGCATTCATGGAGTGCAGTTAGTTCTTTAGCCAGTAGGTGTGGATCATGTCCGGGCCCGGTGCTGTCCAGCTCTTCATACCTGACACTCATTCTTGGATGTCTGCCATTGTAATGGTTACTGGATCTTGTTCTGGGAGATTGCTGTGGTCTGCTCTTAGATCCACTAGCCACTGAGCATTGATGTTATGTGATGCCTCCTTCTCCCATATGCTCTTCCAGTATTGTTCAGTCTCAGCCCTGGGAGGATCTGTTCTCGTGTTATTACCTTGCCACTAAGAGTACACTTTGGATGGTTCGGTGGAGAACATCCTATTTATTCTCCTGGCTTCTGCCTCTCCTGTGTATCTCTTCGGGCAGGTAGCCAGAGCTGTGAGCCTTTGCTTGGCAGTCTCCAGTGCATCAGGTATAGATAGCTTGTTGTACTTCCTGGGTATCCCTTTCGTACCCACACCTTTCTGTAGCTCTGAGAGTTGACAAACTATCTCAGGGCTCTTTTCACATAGAGCAGGTCTAGACCGAACTCTTTATTAAGTAAACTTATAATAAAGTGGAAGTAAACTGGTGATAAATTGGAAGTAAACTGACAATTAATTTGGAAGGAAACTGACATACACACAGCTGACATGTATGATCTGTCACCTGCAGACACACAGATATAAAACATAAACTGAGTGTTTCAGCTCCAGCTCACTGATGATGATGTCATATCTCCCATAATGCACGGGGCAGTGGATGTTTGGCCTTGATGATGGAAACTGAAGGACACACACACAAACACACACACACACACACTGATGTCTGTTTGTGCACTCTATGCTTCACTTCTCTGTTTATTGTGTTGTTTGTACATCAGTGTGTGTGTGTGTGTGTGTGTGTTAATCTGGATTATGTGCAGAGATGAAGTTGATTGAACTGTAATCTGTCCTGACACACAGAAACATGATGATGTTAGTGTACTTATGAGGACCTGTGTGACATTATCTTAAAGGAACAGTCCATCACAAAGACTGGAAGCCGGTGGGACTGTTAGCGTAATGTCTGTAGATGTTTATCTTGCTGACATAAATAATAAACTGGGCCAACTTTGTGACTTTTTGCCACGGTCTGGATGGGAGCTCGCTTGACATTAGTGGCTCTTTTCTCTCTGTGTTCTTATTTTCTATACAGAGTACACACTGCTGTACTTTTGTTGTGATCTGTTCTGACAGTTTGGGGCACCAAACAGATTGGTTAGCTCTTTCCCTGCATTTAACTAGACCCTGGTGCCCGTCATGGATTCTCTCTAAGATCATCTGTCTCATCTCTGCAGGGATGATGACTCCCTCTAATGACTGAACCATCCTGCTCAGATAACTCACCTGGTAGAAGTCTTTCACTGTCTCAGGCACCTTCTATATATATGATGAAGCCTAAGACTGTCTGGAGCTGCAGATCCACTTGTGTGTTTTGTTTTATCTCCTTCATTCTCTGGGGGGTGTCTGGCACATGGCAGCATCAATATGTGCCAGCTCATCATCATGGGAAGCTCCATCTCCATAGCACTGGAGCCCGGGAGAGAGCGTCAGTCATGGCTAGCATTTTGCCTGGTGTGTATTCAGCTATGGCATTGAAACGCATTAACCTCATCAGCAACCTCTGACATCTGATGGAAACAGGCCTCCAGTGGTCCTCATACTGCCGGAACAGTAGGCTACAGGCCTCCTGTGGTCCTCATACTGCTGGAGCAGTAGGCTACAGGCTTCCAGTGGTCCTCATACTGCTGGAGCAGTAGGCTACAGGCCTCCAGTGGTCCTCATGCTGCTAGAGCAGTAGGCCACAGGTCTCCAGTGGTCCTCATGCTGCTGGAGCAGTAGGCCACAGGCCTCCAGTGGTCCTCATGCTGCTAGAGCAGTAGGCCACAGGCTTCCAGTGGTCCTAATACTGCTGGAGCAGTAGGCCACAGGCTTCCAGTGGTCCTCATGCTGCTGGAGCAGTAGGCCACAGGCTTCCAGTGGTCCTCATGCTGCTGGAGCAGTAGGCCACAGGCCGCCAGTGGTCCTCATGCTGCTGGAGCAGTAGGCCACAGGTTTCCAGTGGTCCTCATGCTGCTGGAGCAGTAGGCCACAGGCTTCCAGTGGTCCTCATACTGCTGAAGCAGTAGGCCACAGGCTTCCAGTGGTCCTAATACTGCTGGAGCAGTAGGCCCCAGGCCTCCAGTGGTCCTCATGCTGCTGGAGCAGTAGGCCACAGGCCTCCAGTGGTTCTCATGCTGCTGGAGCAGTAGGCCGCAGGCTTCCAGTGGTCCTAATACTGCTGGAGCAGTAGGCCACAGGTGTCCAGTGGTCCTCATGCTGCTGGAGCAGTAGGTCACAGGCTTCCAGTGGTCCTCATGCTGCCGGAGCAGTAGGCCACAGGCCGCCAGTGGTCCTCATGCTGCTGGAGCAGTAGGCCACAGGCTTCCAGTGGTCCTAATACTGCTGGAGCAGTAGGATACAGGCTTCCAGTGGTCCCCATGCTGCTGGAACAGTAGGCTACAGGCCTCCAGCAGTCCTGATACTGCTGGAGCAATGGGCTACAGGCTTTCAATGGTCCTCATGCTGCTGGAGCAGTAGGCCACAGGCCTCCAGTGGTCCTCATGCTGCTAGAGCAGTAGGCCACAGGCCTCCAGTGGTCTTCATGCCGCTAGAGCAGTAGGCCACAGGCCTCCAGTGGTCCTCATGCTGCTGGAGCAGTAGGCCACAGGCTTCCAGTGGTCCTAATACTGCTAGAGCAGTAGGCCCCAGGCTTCTAGTTGTCCCCATGCTGCTGGAGCAGTAGGCCACAGGCTTCCAGTGGTCCACATGCTGCTGGAGCAGGACGCCTCCTAGCCTGTAGCTGCTAGCGTCTGCTCACACCACTGTAGGCTTGGTGACATCATAGAAGGTGAGAACAGCGGCGATGACTGGTGCAGCTTTAAGTTTGTAGAATGATGTATGCTGTGTGGGCCCCCACAACCACTCTGTCTTTGCTTTCAGCAGCTCGTTAAGTGGTTGACTGATGGCTCCAGAACGTACTTTGCCAGATTATTGATCATCCAGGAACTTCTTGAGCTCTGTCATGTTGTGGTTCTGGGGAAAGTTCTCTATTACCACTTTTTCTGGGTCAGGTCTGACACCTGGCTCATCAATTATGTGACCCAGGAAGCGGACCTGTTTCTGTTTGAACTTGTATTTTGCTTCGTTCAGTTTGAGTCCTGCTGCTTCAGTGACCCTCAGTGCCTCTGCTGTGTGCTGGTCATGGATTTCCTCAGTTTCTCCATGTATGAGGATATTGTCCATGTACACTTCTGTGCCCTCAAGTCCTGTCAAAGTTTCAGCCATTTTCCTTTGGAAAATTTCAGGAGCACTTGTTATCCCAAATGGGAGGTGGTGGAAGGCGTACCTCCCGAATGGGCTGATGAAAGTGGTGAGACTCCTGCTGTCCTCATGCAGGGAAATCTGGTAGAATCCGCTTGCTGCATCCAATGATGTAAATGGTAAATGGACTGTACTTGTATAGCACCTTTCTAGTCTTCCGACCACTCAAAGCACTTTTACACTACGAATCACATTCACCCGTTCACACACATTCAGGGGCTACCATGCAAGGTCCCAACCTGCCCATCAGAGGAAACTAACCATTCACACACATTCATAAACTGATGGCACAGCCATCAGGAGCAATTTGGGTAATTTTTTAAGTATCTTGCCCAAGGACACCGGCATGTGGACTGGAGGAGCTGGGAATCGAATCGCCAATCTTCCAATTAGTGGACGACCCGCTCTACCTCCTGAGCCACAGCTGCCCACACCTTTGTGTAAACAGTTTTGACCCGGCCAGCCTTGGCATTATTTCCTCCACAGAAGCCAGTACGTACTTTTCCCATTTCACTGCTCGTTCAGCCTCCTGAGGTCTGCGCAGCACTGAACCTCCCTCTTGTTGGGTTTCAGCACCGGCACCATATGGCACACCATGCTATTGACTGAGTAACTTTCTCGATTATGCCTTCATTTTCAATGCGCTGCAGTTCTTTCTTAACCAGTGGTGTGAGTGGCAAAGGTATCCGCCTGGCTGTCTGCACTGTGTATGGCTGGGCGTCCTCCTGTAGGACTATTCTCACTGGTTCTGTTTTCAGCAAGCCACTTGATCCAAACACACCACTGACCTCATCTATCTGCCTCACTAGACCCATCTATTAAGGGTCGAGGAGTCTTAGTAGGCAGTTTCCCTTCCCCTTTATCACATACACTGGAAAGGAATACTGTTTCTCCTTGTAGCTGGTGGTGTCCTGAAACAATCCTATGCACCTGAGGTTACCTCCTGGGCTTATGAGGCATGTGTCAAGAGGTCCCAGTTTTATTTTAGGCTTCATCTTTTTGAATGTCCCTAGATTGATAACTGTAGCATCAGCTCAGGTTACTGGTATGTCACCTATGGTTAGACTAACAGTCCAGTCATCCAGACTATTCTTTCTGCCAACTTCTCCCAGGAAGTATAGCTGTTTCATCTCTTCTGTGATCTCTCTGACATGCCCATCCCCAATGTCCCTTTTTGTGACATTTCAATGCTGGGCACTTTCTCTCGTCAGAGTGCTGAGTCTTACCGCATCTCCTACATTCCCCCATTTTGTGGGTTGCAGGGCTGCTGCTTCCCTGTCGCTGCATGCCCTTTTCCTTTGTTGACGTTCACATTGTCAAACAATATTAATGTTAGCCAGCTGGGCCTCTGGTTGGTTGGACTGGAGACTAACCTGCTTTGTTATCTCCTCCGCCTGGCGCACCTGTTTAATGACTTGCGCCAGCGTTAAGTCTGCCATTAGCGGTGTTCAACCAGCTCATACAACGTCCTGATATAGATCTCTGCTGTTTCCCCTGGCTGCTGGCTCTGTTGGTAAAAACATACCCGCTCATGTATGATGTTGTGCCAAGTAGTCGTCAAACTTTTTCAGAATGTCATAGTATTTTTCTTGTGCCTCTGCCGTGAAGTCAAAGGAACAGTCGAAGAGCAGAGCTGCTGCTTTCTGCTTACGGGGATCACTGCTACATACGTTTACTTTGTTATCTGACACTTTAGCCACTTTTAATATGAACATCCAACATTGTGACATTATATATATGACTGAAAATAAGGAAAAGCATCATAGGTCCCATTAATAATGTTTAGAGGTGCAGACTCTGTGGAGGCTTTGGTGCCCAACATGTGACAGATGAACCAGACGACCAACATCTGTGGCGTCCTCTTGTAGTTCTGACTGTGCAGGGTGTTTGTCTACGTCTGTGTCATCATGTGAAGTGCAGGGAATATGTCTATGATTGTTAGTTTCTTTTGGACATTCGTAATAAAGACTTTTGCTATGAGAAATACTGTCTGGGAGCTAAATCAGCTAAGTGGGTTTGGTCTGCTGCGACCCAAAGGAGACCACGGCCTTGGGTTAGTGTTAGCCTGGAGCTGGAAGGTTAGCTAGGCTAACTGCTAACCCATACAAACCAGCAGTTCCAACAATCATGCTGCCTGATGTTCTCAAATGTTCTCCAATGTTCTCTAATGTTCTCTAATGTTCTCTAGTGTTCTCTAATGTTCTCTGGTGTTTTCTAATGTTCTCTGGTGTTTTCTAATGTTCTCTGGTGTTTTCTAATGTTCTCTAGTGTTTTCTAATGTTCTCTGGTGTTTTCTAATGTTCTCTAGTGTTTTCTAATGTTCTCTAGTGTTTTCTAATGTTCTCTGGTGTTTTCTAATGTTCTCTAGTGTTTTCTCATGTTCTCTGGACAGTAGGGTGGATTCTATAACTCCCATCAGTGCTGATCACTAGTTCACATGGAAGAGCTGAGACATGTACTTTTCTCTCTAAATGCACTTTAATGCACTAACGCTGCTATCTGCTCCTTCATTTTTTGTTTTTTTTCTCTTGGGATTTACATATTTTTATAATTTTGTAAGGGGAATTTTAGATATACAGTATATCTTTATGCTTTCTGTTGTTGCTCTGCTGTGGGCTGAGAGAAATGAAATACTCAAGAAAATGACAATAAACTAATCATGAATAAACTCTCTTTAAGACTCCGTGTTAGATTTAACACGTCTATATTTACTGAACATGTTAACTGACTCCATGTCAGATTTAACACGTCTGTATTTACTGAACATGTTAACTGACTCCGTGTCAGATTTAACACGTCTATATTTACTGAACATGTTAACTGACTCCGTGTCAGATTTAACACGTCCGTATTTACTGAACATGTTAACTGACTCCGTGTCAGATTTAACACGTCCGTATTCACTGAACATGTTAACTGACTCCGTGTCAGATTTAACACGTCCGTATTCACTGAACATGTTAACTGACTCCGTGTCAGATTTAACACGTCCGTATTCACTGAACATGTTAACTGACTCCGTGTCAGATTTAACACGTCCGTATTCACTGAACATGTTAACTGACTCCGTGTCAGATTTAACACGTCCGTATTCACTGAACATGTTAACTGACTCCGTGTCAGATTTAACACGTCCGTATTCACTGAACATGTTAACTGACTCCGTGTCAGATTTAACACGTCCGTATTCACTGAACATGTTAACTGACTCCGTGTCAGATTTAACACGTCCGTATTCACTGAACATGTTAACTGACTCCGTGTCAGATTTAACACGTCCGTATTCACTGAACATGTTAACTGACTCCGTGTCAGATTTAACACGTCCGTATTCACTGAACATGTTAACTGACTCCGTGTCAGATTTAACACGTCCGTATTCACTGAACATGTTAACTGACTCCGTGTCAGATTTAACACGTCTGTATTTACTGAACATGTTAACTGACTCCATGTCAGAAGCATCACATGTTTACCTGCTGATTAAACTGTTGATTAAACAGCCAATCAGAGAGCAGGATTCTGTGTTGCCGGGTAAAAACTGATCAGTGTAAACTGAGAGCTGCTAAAGTAAATGAAGAAGAAGAGCCAGTGAGCAGAGAGATTAGCCCCTCCCCCTCCATTCACAGTGAATGTAGGTCATCAGCTGGGGGGGGGGGGGGTTAACAAAGAGGATTATATACAGAGCATAGGGGGGAGGGGAGGACAGGATGGACTGCACTGAAATAACACCCCCTGTCTCTCTGACCCCCCCACCCCTCCACCCCCCCATGTCTCTGCCGTCCCCCCATCCCTGTCTCTCTGTCTCCCTGACCCCCCCCACAGGTCTGATCCTGGTCTTCTACCTGGTCTTCTACCTGTTCCTGGCGGGAATGTTTGTTCTCACCATGTACATCATGCTGCTGACCCTCGATGACTACAAACCCACCTGGCAGGACCGTCTGGTCACTCCAGGTGAGGAAAACAAACACACCTGAGCAGAGACAACAAACCAAATATAAACTAACTCCACCCACCACACCTTAACACCACCCATCACACCTTAACTCCACCCACCACATCTTAACTCCACCCACCACACCTTAACCCCACCCACCACATCTTAACTCCACCCACCACACCTTAACACCACCCATCACACCTTAACTCCACCCACCACATCTTAACTCCACCCACCACATCTTAACTCCACCCACCACACCTTAACACCACCCATCACACCTTAACTCCACCCACCACACCTTAACTCCACCCACCACACCTTAACACCACCCACCACACCTTAACTCCACCCACCACATCTTAACTCCACCCACACAACATAACTCCATCCACCACACCTTAACACCACCCATCACACCTTAACTCCACCCACACAACATAACTCCACCCATCACGCCTTAACTCCACCCACCACATCTTAACTCCATCCACACAACATAACTCCACCCATCACGCCTTAACTCCACCCATGATGATTGGTTAACGAGGTCTTGTCTTTATGTTTCAGAGATGATGATTGGTTAACGAGGTCTTATCTTTATGTTTCAGAGATGATGATTGGTTAATGAACTGTTGTCTTTATGTTTCATGGATGATGATTGGTTAACGAGCTGTTGTCTTTGTGTTTCAGAGATGATGATTGGTTAACGAGCTGCTGTCTTTATGTTTCAGGGATGATGATTGGTTAACGAGGTCTTGTCTTCATGTTTCAGGGATGATGATTGGTTAACGAGCTGCTGTCTTTATGTTTCAGGGATGATGATTGGTTAACGAGGTCTTGTCTTCATGTTTCAGGGATGATGATTCGTCCGAAGGGCGATCAGCTGGAAATCAGTTTCTCGGTCTCAGAGACTGAAAGTTGGGACGGCTTCGTCCACAATCTCAACACCTTCCTCTCTCGTAAGAAGCTTGTTAATTAATTATGATTTAACATTATTAATGAAATTACTTCATGTTGTTGGAGACATTTTTGCTTTCATAGAATTATTATTGTTTAATTAATTGTCTCGTGTGTGAGATTATATTTACCTTATTATTAGATTTACCTGTTTACCTGTATCTAATGAGTTTAGAGCTCAAGTCGCCTGCTGCACTTTAATATGCAGTGTGGCTGCAGTGGAGCAGGATGTGACACCGTCTATGTGTGACTATATAGATCAGAGTAACTGAGACCCAGGCGGACGTGTTTAGACGGGGGAGCGGAATAATCTTTGATTATTGTTTGATTGTTGTTATTGTTTTGTTATTGTTTTTCTAGATAAAGTTTATGTTGATCACTAATGTTTGTGAACCGCACGCCTGGATTGCAAAAATAATTATGATGTGATGAAACATGACAAGAAATTCCGCGATTGTTTTGAAACAAATTGAGATGAGTTCAAAACCACAACAACTTACCCCCAACAAAGGACAGTGATGATATAAGCTTTTAGAATTTGTGAAGAAGTCACAACATTTAGTCAAAAGATGTGACAAACTCTGGATCATAAATTCTCGAAGCGAAGCAATGGACAGAATACTTCTACAGAGCTCCAAGTAGAGCTGCAAGAATCCATTTTCTGGACTGAAGCCAGTCTGTGCTGAAATATCTTTCTTACCCCCCTAACCCTGTAAGATGAGGAGGTTCCACACTTTGGTGGCCAACAGGATTGCAGTGATCCATAAGTTATCAAAAGTGAACCAGTGGAGGTTTGTGGGCTCCAGACACAGCCCAGCTGATGATACATCACGAGGAATGAACATTGAACCCTTCTTGACTTCTAAATGATGGTTTCAGGGACCAGAGGTTCAGGAAAAATCTGAAGCATTTCAGAAGAACTTGGCTCCATCCTCCCAGATGACCCTGAAGTGCAGAGAGAGATCATTGTTTCCAGTATTGTTGATGGTATGACAGGAAAAACAAGTTCAATGAGCATCACTCTTCATGGAATGGTCTAAAAAGAGCCGTAGCTCGGATTATGAAATTAAAACTCCTTTTACAGATGAAACAAAAGGAAAGAGGCTTACTCACTAACTGGAAAGTCACTGGAAGACCAGATGATTCTGCTCAAAATGCCTTTAGCTCATGCTGTAAGTCTTTCACTAGAGGACAATGAAAATGCTGAAAAGGCCATTATTTGCCAGGAGCAGAGATGGAATTTCAATGAGGAAATGGCCTCGCTAGAGAAAGGAAAACAGTGATAGAAGAAGCTCCCTTTACAAACTGGATCCTATCATGGACTCATTCTGAGACTGGGGGGAAGGACTGGGAAGACGACTGTGTTGAAATGAAGTCAAACACACAATGATCCTACCTAAACATTCTCATGTTTTGAAGTTAATACTGAGCCACATTCACCGACCGGTTGGTCACTCCAGCAGAGGTCTCATGCATGACTGGTCTTAAGTCTTCAGTAAGGAAGATTAATAAGAACTGTGGTTTTGTAGATGAATAAAGGCCAAAGCCAGAGAGCAGAGAGTGGCTGATCCTCCACTAACACCAGATCTTCCACCTTTCACCTTGTGGGTATAAATTACCATGGACCCATTGAGGTGGGACATGTGTTGTAAATTCTGTTTAATTTTCTTTAATTCCACTGGAAAAACCTTTCTTGAATTCTACAGAGACATTGAGGTGAGCGTCTCACCCCAGAGATAAACTGACCTCTTCAACTCTCCCACTGGGGGTCGACCAGTGACACTCACCAGATCAACACTGGTGCTTTTAAAAACCCCTTTTTGAAAGACAGTATGAGAAGATGAACTAAAGCAATGACTGGACTAAAAGCATAAAATGAACCTTGGGTCATCTGAACTGAAAACAAGACCAGATTACTCCACATGAACATGGACAGAAACTGGATCTCACTTATCTCCAGAGATTCCTTAGTTGACTTCTCATTGGTTTATCTCCTATTTCAGCCAAGTCTTTATTAATGTGAATAAGTTGTCTTATCAGTATATAGAGCAGATAATGTTGCTTAGCATTAGATTTCATGAAGAATAGTCTAACTTTGATAACTGTGTGATATAAAGTTAATAGAGTCTAATTTTATTATGTTTCTCTATAATTTCCTGAGAGAAGTTAGTTTTTCTTAGCGTCACTTTATTCTTGTATAACGTTAAATCAGATACTTCATCACGATCACCAACTCAGTTACCAATTTATCTCCTCTTTAAACCTCTTTTATTCATATGTGTGATTATTTGCTTTAGTATGAAATATTTAAATGTTTAGCTATTAATAAATGTCTGTATTTAGGATAAAGACAGTATCTGTTTGCGTTGTTTGAAAGCAGAAGACAAGTGGTCAATGTTATTCAAAAGAGCTCAAATTTCAGACTAAGACTGATTAAGATGTTTCTTTATTTTCCTTCAGTAAGAAGGATGGTGCCCTGATCAACAAGTTAAATATATAGATATAAATGTAGTGTTGTTCCTAGACGGGGCTGTCCTCATGCTCATGTCAAGTGGTTAGGGGAGTTATCTTTACTTGTTTGTAAGCTGTGCTGTTCACCTGGAAGTTGCCAGTCACCTGAATACAGATAACTATTAACGCTCTTCGTTGGATCATCTGTCGTCGAGACTCAATAAAAAGCATCAGATCAGATCAAGACACCAACTTCATCAGCACACAAAAGGAGTTGGAGGAAACTACTACATAACAGAATCCAAAAAACACTTTTGAAAAAGGGAATTGATCAGACATTCAACCCTCCGTCAGGAGCTCACCATGGTGGAGTGTCAGCGATTCTCTGTTCTGTCTCGAAGGAACAAACTCTGGATGATGAAACCCTACACAGAGCTTTGTGAGGTCGAGACAAACATGAACAATATGCTAATCACAACAATTACAAATGACCCAAACAACCTTGAGCCCCTAATCTCTAATCATTTACTTCAATTAAAAACAAATCCATTCATGTCCCTGGACTGTTCCAGACAGAGGAGCTATATTCATGGAAGGAGGTGGAGGCAGATGCAATATCTGGCCAACCTGCTTTGGAACCGATGGACCAGGGAACAACTTCCACTGATGCAAGAACACTAATGGAATAAGATCAAAAGGAACTGTTGTCATTATTGATGACAATGCTCCGGGGAACTCTTGGCTCCTAGGGCGGGTAGTGGATCTTCCAGGGTCAAAAGGACTTGTCTGTAGTGTCTGGGTCACAACCAAGAAAATCATCATTCAAGGACCCACCACCAGGCTCTACCTGCTCCTGGAGGAGCTGACTGAGCCTGTCAGGAACTAGTCTTTCAGTGGCTGCTGGACAGAAGGACTCTATGGAGCAAAGATCACCTTTGAACAGCAGAACAATGGACTAACACACACACTCATACTGGTCTTACATGGAGGAGGCAGGAACTGATGTCTCTATTGATGTATTATTATCTGATCATTGCTGTAATAACCAATCAGAGGCTGGTATGTTGGAGCCATTTTCACTTTCATGGAATTATTATTATTTATTGATTGTCTGATGTGTGTTAGATTATATTTACGTAATTATTTGATGTACCTGTTTAACAGTTTACCTGTATCTAGTATCTAATGAGTTTAAAGCTAAAGTCTCCCCCTGCTGCACTTTAATATGCAGAGACACAGAGACCCAGCTGGACCATTAAGACGGGGGAGCAGAATAGTCTTCTGACCTCGATCTCTTTGTTATTGTTTTGTTATTGTTTTTTCTAGATAAAGTTTATGTTGATCACTAATGTTTGTGAACTGCACACCTGGATTAATAAATAAATATGATGTGATGCAACATGACAAGAATCTCTGTGATTGGAAACAAACTGAGGCGAGTTTGAAACCACAACAAACAACAGTGATGATATATTCTTCTAGAATTTGTGAAGAAGTCACAACATACTCATTCAAATAAAAACTGTACCTGTCTGCCTGTCTGTCTGTCTGTCTGTCTGTCTGCCTGTCTGTCTGTCTGCCTGTCTGTCTGTCTGTCTGTCTGCCCGTCTGTCTGTCTGTCTGACTGTCTGTCTGCCCGTCTGTCTGTCTGTCTGTCTGCCCGTCTGCCCGTCTGTCTGTCTGTCTGTCTGTCTGTCTGTCTGCCCGTCTGCCCGTCTGTCTGTCTGTCTGACTGTCTGTCTGTCTGTCTGACTGTCTGTCTGCCTGTCTGTCTGCACGTCTACCCGTCTGTCCGTCTGTCTGTCTGTCTGACTGTCTGTCTGTCTGTCTGCAGCGTACAATGACAGCTATCAGGTTCAGACCAATGATAACTGCCCTCCAGATCAATACTTCATTCAAGAGGACAGTGGAGAGGTAAACCTGTCTGTCTGTCTGTCTGTCTGCCTACCCTTCTCACTCTCTTCCTGTCTGTCTGTCTGTCTTACTCTCTGCCTGTCTGCCTGTCTCACTCTCTGCCTTTCTGTCTGTCTATCTCACTCTCTACCTGTCTCACTCTCTGCCTGTCTCACTCTCTTCCTGTCTCACTCTCTACCTGTCTGCCTGTCTCACTCTCTGCCTGTCTGTCTGTCTCACTCTCTACCTGTCTCACTCTCTACCTGTCTCACTCTCTGCCTGTCTGTCTGTCTCACTCTCTGCCTGTCTCACTCTCTGCCTGTCTCACTCTCTACCTGTCTCACTCTCTGCCTGTCTCTCTCTCTGCCTGTCTCACTCTCTACCTGTCTCACTCTCTGCCTGTCTCACTCTCTGCCTGTCTGTCTGTCTCACTCTCTGCCTGTCTCACTCTCTGCCTGTCTGTCTGTCTCACTCTCTACCTGTCTCACTCTCTGCCTGTCTCACTCTCTTCCTGTCTCACTCTCTACCTGTCTGCCTGTCTCACTCTCTGCCTGTCTGTCTGTCTCACTCTCTACCTGTCTCACTCTCTACCTGTCTCACTCTCTGCCTGTCTGTCTGTCTCACTCTCTGCCTGTCTCACTCTCTGCCTGTCTCACTCTCTACCTGTCTCACTCTCTGCCTGTCTCTCTCTCTGCCTGTCTCACTCTCTACCTGTCTCACTCTCTGCCTGTCTCACTCTCTGCCTGTCTGTCTGTCTCACTCTCTACCTGTCTCACTCTCTGCCTGTCTGTCTGTCTGTCTCACTCTCTGCCTGTCTCACTCTCTACCTGTCTCACTCTCTGCCTGTCTCACTCTCTGCCTGTCTCTCTCTCTGCCTGTCTGTCTGTCTCACTCTCTACCTGTCTCACTCTCTGCCTGTCTCACTCTCTGCCTGTCTCTCTCTCTGCCTGTCTCACTCTCTACCTGTCTCACTCTCTGCCTGTCTCACTCTCTGCCTGTCTGTCTGTCTCACTCTCTACCTGTCTCACTCTCTGCCTGTCTGTCTGTCTCACTCTCTGCCTGTCTCACTCTCTGCCTGTCTCACTCTCTGCCTGTCTGTCTGTCTCACTCTCTACCTGTCTCACTCTCTGCCTGTCTCTCTCTCTGCCTGTCTCACTCTCTGCCTGTCTCACTCTCTGCCTGTCTCACTCTCTGCCTGTCTCACTCTCTGCCTGTCTGTCTGTCTCTCTCTCTGCCTGTCTCACTCTCTACCTGTCTCTCTCTCTGCCTGTCTCACTCTCTACCTGTCTCACTCTCTACCTGTCTCACTCTCTGCCTGTCTGTCTTTCTCACTCTCTACCTGTCTCACTCTCTACCTGTCTGTCTGTCTCACTCTCTGCCTGTCTCTCTCTCTGCCTGTCTGTCTGTCTCACTCTCTACCTGTCTCACTCTCTACCTGTCTCACTCTCTGCCTGTCTGTCTTTCTCACTCTCTACCTGTCTCACTCTCTACCTGTCTGTCTGTCTCACTCTCTGCCTGTCTCTCTCTCTGCCTGTCTGTCTGTCTCACTCTCTACCTGTCTCACTCTCTACCTGTCTCACTCTCTGCCTGTCTGTCTGTCTCACTCTCTGCCTGTCTCACTCTCTGCCTGTCTGTCTGTCTCACTCTCTACCTGTCTGCCTGTCTACCTGTCTCACTCTCTGCCTGTCTCTCTCTCTGCCTGTCTGTCTGTCTCACTCTCTACCTGTCTCACTCTCTGCCTGTCTCACTCTCTGCCTGTCTCTCTCTCTGCCTGTCTCACTCTCTACCTGTCTCACTCTCTGCCTGTCTCTCTCTCTGCCTGTCTGTCTGTCTCACTCTCTGCCTGTCTCACTCTCTGCCTGTCTGTCTGTCTGTCTCACTCTCTACCTGTCTGCCTGTCTACCTGTCTCACTCTCTGCCTGTCTCACTCTCTGCCTGTCTGTCTGTCTGTCTCACTCTCTGCCTGTCTCACTCTCTACCTGTCTCACTCTCTGCCTGTCTCACTCTCTGCCTGTCTCTCTCTCTGCCTGTCTGTCTGTCTCACTCTCTACCTGTCTCACTCTCTGCCTATCTCACTCTCTGCCTGTCTCTCTCTCTGCCTGTCTCACTCTCTACCTGTCTCACTCTCTGCCTGTCTCTCTCTCTGCCTGTCTCACTCTCTACCTGTCTCACTCTCTGCCTGTCTCACTCTCTGCCTGTCTGTCTGTCTCACTCTCTACCTGTCTCACTCTCTGCCTGTCTCTCTCTCTGCCTGTCTCACTCTCTACCTGTCTCTCTCTCTGCCTGTCTCACTCTCTACCTGTCTCACTCTCTACCTGTCTCACTCTCTGCCTGTCTGTCTGTCTCACTCTCTACCTGTCTCACTCTCTACCTGTCTCACTCTCTGCCTGTCTGTCTGTCTCACTCTCTGCCTGTCTCTCTCTCTGCCTGTCTGTCTGTCTCACTCTCTACCTGTCTCACTCTCTACCTGTCTCACTCTCTGCCTGTCTCTCTCTCTGCCTGTCTGTCTGTCTCACTCTCTACCTGTCTCACTCTCTGCCTGTCTCACTCTCTGCCTGTCTCTCTCTCTGCCTGTCTCACTCTCTACCTGTCTCACTCTCTGCCTGTCTCTCTCTCTGCCTGTCTGTCTGTCTCACTCTCTGCCTGTCTCACTCTCTGCCTGTCTGTCTGTCTGTCTCACTCTCTACCTGTCTGCCTGTCTACCTGTCTCACTCTCTGCCTGTCTCACTCTCTGCCTGTCTGTCTGTCTGTCTCACTCTCTGCCTGTCTCACTCTCTACCTGTCTCACTCTCTGCCTGTCTCACTCTCTGCCTGTCTCTCTCTCTGCCTGTCTGTCTGTCTCACTCTCTACCTGTCTCACTCTCTGCCTATCTCACTCTCTGCCTGTCTCTCTCTCTGCCTGTCTCACTCTCTACCTGTCTCACTCTCTGCCTGTCTCTCTCTCTGCCTGTCTCACTCTCTACCTGTCTCACTCTCTGCCTGTCTCACTCTCTGCCTGTCTGTCTGTCTCACTCTCTACCTGTCTCACTCTCTACCTGTCTCTCTCTCTGCCTGTCTCACTCTCTACCTGTCTCACTCTCTACCTGTCTCACTCTCTGCCTGTCTGTCTGTCTCACTCTCTACCTGTCTCACTCTCTACCTGTCTCACTCTCTGCCTGTCTGTCTGTCTCACTCTCTGCCTGTCTCTCTCTCTGCCTGTCTGTCTGTCTCACTCTCTACCTGTCTCACTCTCTACCTGTCTCACTCTCTGCCTGTCTGTCTGTCTCACTCTCTGCCTGTCTCACTCTCTGCCTGTCTGTCTGTCTCACTCTCTACCTGTCTGCCTGTCTACCTGTCTCACTCTCTGCCTGTCTCTCTCTCTGCCTGTCTGTCTGTCTCACTCTCTACCTGTCTCACTCTCTGCCTGTCTCACTCTCTGCCTGTCTCTCTCTCTGCCTGTCTCACTCTCTACCTGTCTCACTCTCTGCCTGTCTCTCTCTCTGCCTGTCTCACTCTCTGCCTGTCTCTCTCTCTGCCTGTCTGTCTGTCTCACTCTCTACCTGTCTCACTCTCTACCTGTCTCACTCTCTGCCTGTCTCACTCTCTGCCTGTCTCACTCTCTGCCTGTCTGTCTTTCTCACTCCCTACCTGTCTCACTCTCTACCTGTCTCACTCTCTGCCTGTCTGTCTGTCTCACTCTCTGCCTGTCTCACTCTCTGCCTGTCTCTCTCTCTGCCTGTCTGTCTGTCTCACTCTCTACCTGTCTCACTCTCTACCTGTCTCACTCTCTGCCTGTCTGTCTGTCTCACTCTCTACCTGTCTCACTCTCTGCCTGTCTCACTCTCTGCCTGTCTCACTCTCTGCCTGTCTGTCTGTCTACCTGTCTCACTCTCTGCCTGTCTACCTGTCTCACTCTCTGCCTGTCTCTCTCTCTGCCTGTCTGTCTGTCTCACTCTCTACCTGTCTCACTCTCTGCCTGTCTCACTCTCTGCCTGTCTCTCTCTCTGCCTGTCTCACTCTCTACCTGTCTCACTCTCTGCCTGTCTCTCTCTCTGCCTGTCTCACTCTCTGCCTGTCTCTCTCTCTGCCTGTCTGTCTGTCTCACTCTCTACCTGTCTCACTCTCTACCTGTCTCACTCTCTGCCTGTCTGTCTGTCTCACTCTCTGCCTGTCTCACTCTCTGCCTGTCTCACTCTCTGCCTGTCTCTCTCTCTGCCTGTCTGTCTGTCTCACTCTCTACCTGTCTCACTCTCTGCCTGTCTCACTCTCTACCTGTCTCACTCTCTGCCTGTCTCACTCTCTACCTGTCTCACTCTCTACCTGTCTCACTCTCTGCCTGTCTCACTCTCTGCCTGTCTCACTCTCTGCCTGTCTCTCTGCAGGTGAGGAACAATCCGAAGCGTTCCTGTCAGTTTAATCGGACGATGTTGGAGGATTGTTCTGGGGTTTCGGATCGTTACTATGGTTACAGCAGCGGTCAGCCCTGCATCCTCATCAAGCTGAACCGGGTACGTTAACCTCTGACCTCTGACCTCTGACAGAACCAGGTTGTTCACTCTGATGTGCATAAACACATGATCAGTGTGACTTCCTGTGTTGCTCGCTCGTCACGCTGCAGAGAGACTTTTACATATGAATGAAAGTTTGTTACATTCAGTTCACACAATAAACCTCGCTGTACGTCATGTCGGAGTTTTTAAATGTGTAATCTGTGGTGACGTTCCCACGTTGGCCAGATGAACGTATACCAGAGACTCCTCCAGCCAAGCGGCTAACTTCCTGTTAGCTCTCTGCTGACTAAACTTTCTGAATGTCATCAGACCGAATGGAACCAATTCTGATAGTGAAACGAGTCGTTTCCTGGCGGTTGTTTGACGCTCAAAACAATTGATGCGACGTCTTACAGCTGCAACAGTAGCGACAGAGTAGCTGCTGGATTCACGAGATGAAGAACTCAGTGTGTAGCCATGGTAACGCAGCGGCATTGTGGGTAACGTAACGTTTGGTTTAGTAGCCGCCATCATGTTGAGTCTTCTGCTGGTTAATGTTCAATAAATCTCCATTCACAACTTATTCAGATGAACCCAACCGGTCGAGGCTGATGGCGTCCACCTAGAGTCTGGTTCTGCTTGAGGTTTCTTCCTGTTAAAGGGGAGTTTCTCCTGCTGCTGATGGAGGAATGTTGGGTCTCTGTAGATTAAAGAGTT
>NC_056554.1:26765696-26773165 GCF_910596095.1 Thunnus maccoyii
AAAAACTCAAATGTTTATTCATTTAAAGATATTTTTACATTATAAGGTTTGTTGATGTTGCAGTCTCTAGTGTTTGCACCACTTCTAGTTCGGGAGCTCTTGAAGGATGGCTGCTATAAGGCTTCACCAGCGGGACACATCGTCAGTTGGGTACCTCAGCATCACGGGGTGTTTCGGCCAGTTATGCACCCTCTGCTGAGGCAGGCCCACCACAGGTGGATCAAGCCTGGGTGTGTTAGCTGTTAGCCTTAGCAGCCCAGGTGGTGTCGCTCCTCTTCAGCCGCAGCCAATGGCTCGTCCTCTCGGCGGTGTTGGTCAGCTCTTTGATGGCTTGTCTGTGAGCCTGTCCCCTGACTCCGACCTCCATAAGGAGCTTCGCTGTTGTGCCGGCTACAAAGCCCCTACACCCCACCTCCACCAGGCGCACCCTTATCTTCCAGCCTCTCTCCTCTGCCTCAGCTGCTAAGTTGGAGTAGCGCAGCTTCTTACGCTCATACACTTCTTTGATGGCGTCCTCCCAGGGAACTGTCAGTTCTATGATGTAGGCGAGCTGGCAGGAAGTAGACCAGAGGATGAGGTCTATCTATCTTACTCTTGGAATTGATGATGTAGAACTGCTCGCCTGTTAGTTGGCCTTTGACAACAGAGACTTGCTTGGCTTGAACTCCATTCTTGCCCACTGGATGTCTCCCTTGAGTTTCTGAAGCAAGCATCCAGTGCATGGTTTTGTTGTTGTGATGATGGTCATGTCGTCCATGTAGGCTCTAATTGGCGGGAGACGCAGGCCGCTCTTGGTCCTCTCGCCTCCCACTCCCCAACGAGATGCCCGTATGATCAGCTCCGTTGCCAAGACGAATGCCAGAGAGGAAATTGTGCAGCCTGCCGTGATGCCGATCTCCAGATGCTGCCAGGCAGTGGTCTTATTCTCAGATGTTACACAGAACTGGAGATCCTGAAAGTAGCTCTTGACCAAATCTGTTATGTGGTTTGGTACGCTGAGGTAGTTGAAGGCCATCCACAAGATCTTGTGAGGGACTGATCCGAAGGCGTTGGCAAGGTCTAAAAAAACCACATGTAGGTCTCTCCGTTCCTTTTTGGCAGTTTGTATCTGGTGCCAGATGATATTGGCATGCTCCAGACCTCCTGAGAAACCCTGGATCCCTGAAACCCCTCTGCACTGATGTGTCAACAAAGTTGTTTCTTTGCAGGAATGTAGAGAGCCTTTGGTCCAGGACACTGGAGAAGATCTTTCCCTCTACATTCAGCAGGCTGATCTGGCAAAACTGGCTGATGGATGAGGAGTCCTTCTCTTTGGGGATCAGGACACCTCCTGCTCTTCTCCATGCTTTCAGTATCACTCCCTTCTGCCAAGCCACCTTCATCAGCTTCCAGAGGTATTTAAGGACTCCGGGGGTGTTCTTATAGAGCCTATACAGGATACCATGGGCCCAGGTGCTGATGCTAATCTCGCCTGCTTCACAGTCTTCTCCACCTGGCTCCATGTGGGAGGCCTTACGTCCATTTGGTGTTCAGGTGCATGAATTGGTGGTATGTTGTTCAGGATGGTGACTGGCTCATGCCTCCGATCATCAGAGTAGGCTCCCACTCTTCTTGGTCAAAAAGGCCTTTAACAAAGCTATAGGGACTGGTTTAGAGGGTCTTTCTGCTGCCTCTGCGTTTTGCCCTTTATCCCAAACCTCTCTGCACCACAGCTGTAGATGATGGATCCCATGTTCTCCAGTTTTCTCTCAACAGGGTCCTTCTGTTGTTCTAGTAGGAGGACCAGGTCTGAATCAATTGTCTCCCACTCTCTCTTCTGGCTGGATTTGGGCCACAGGATCTGAGGTTTCCTTCCTTCCATCTTCCTCTCTGTTGCTGGCAGCAGCTGGCTGTTTTGATAATTGAAGAATCATTTTAGTATTTTTTAAGTAAAATGTAAAAAATAATCAGTTTGATGATTTATTGCTTTTCTTAAACTGAATATCTTTGTGTTTGGAGATGTGATCTCGGACTTTGGGGAACTTTAACGGATATTTTTCACTATTTTCTGACATTTCATGAACAAATGATGAACAGATGAATGAAGACAATAATGTAGCTGATAAACACTGAAACATGTGGCAGACTTTGTTTCATATGAAGGGCTGAACATCTGAGAACTGCTGTTGTGTGTGATGGATGAGTTTTATTAAAGGTTTTAAAAAGTGAACATGTCCATATTAAAGTAGAGAGATTCTTCTTTGGTGTTCATATTATGTTAAAACAACCGGATCAATAAGGCTGATTATACATATTTTATTGGGAGTTTTATAACCTGAAATATCTGATTCATTACAGGAAGGTCAAACACCAGATGAGGGTCTGATGAGGAAGAAATCTGTTCTTAAACACATTAAAGGTACTTTTCCTTTATTTCAGCAGCAACTCTCTAGTCCTGATTCAGCAGCTCTCTGGTCCTGGTTCAGCAGCTCTCTGGTCCTGGTTCAGCAGCTCTCTGGTCCTGGTTCAGCAGCTCTCGGGGGGGGGGGGGGGGGGGGATGTTTAAATGTTATTAAGTCATAAAGTTCTACATAATTAAGGACACGGCTGCTTTGAGTGGCAGCCAGGCTTCATTCAGCCGCCTCAGCTCCACCTCCTTGTTTATTCCGGATTAGCCAGGAGTCAGGCGGAGTCAGGCGCTGCCAAGATGGCGATGGCTGGACCCGCCCACTCTGAGCTTCAAAACTGCTCTTCAGAAACCAGCGGGTGAGGCTACGGTGGCTACGTCCATATTTTTACAGTCTATGGCGGACCACCAACATGCCGATCATCGATTAGCTGACTAATCAAACTCGTTCACGTCTCAATCCAGAGATAAATAAACTCAAATAAAACAAAATGATTTTTATTTAATTTAATTCTGTTTATCTTGCATTGAGTTGATTTGAGCTTTTAGCCTCCTGCACTAATATTTATTTACTTTAAAGTCATGTATATCTGAGTGTCTGCAGGTAAAAGTGTGTTTTTATATATGAGTGTCTTTGTCTACATATCAAATATTTAACCTCATATATATATAATATATACGATAAATATAATATATATAATATACATATAATATAATACAGTCACCAAAAGTCCTTTTTGGGCCTTTTCATGTAAAAACACTGTAGAGTCACACTGTGTGCTGTCTTACAGTCCATACTGCTCTCCACCTGTACACGCATTTACATATTTACATGTTTACATGTTTACATATTTACATGTTTGCATGTTTACATGTTTACATGTTTACATATTCATATTGACATGTTCAAATGTTTACATATTTACATATTGACATGTTCACATGTTCACATATTTACAGGTTTGCATGTTTACATATTTACGTGTTTACATGTTTACATATTTACATGTTTGCATGTTTGCATGTTTACATGTTTACATATTTACATGTTTACATATTCATATTGACATGTTCACATGTTTACATATTTACATGTTTACATATTTACATGTTTGCATGTTTACATGTTTACATATTTACATGTTTACATATTTACATGTTTGCATGTTTACATGTTTACATATTTACATGTTTACATATTCATATTGACATGTTCACATGTTTACATATTTACATGTTTACATATTTACATATTGACATGTTCACATGTTTACATATTTACATATTGACATGTTCACATGTTTACATATTTACAGGTTTGCATGTTTACATATTTACATGTTTACATGTTTACATATTTACATGTTTACATATTTACATGTTTGCATGTTTACATGTTTACATATTTACATGTTTACATATTCATATTGACATGTTCACATGTTTACATATTTACATGTTTACATATTTACATATTGACATGTTCACATGTTTACATATTTACATATTGACATGTTCACATGTTTACATATTTACAGGTTTGCATGTTTACATATTTACATGTTTACATGTTTACATATTTACATGTTTGCATGTTTACATGTTTACATATTTACATGTTTACATATTCATATTGACATGTTCACGTTTACATATTTACATGTTTACATATTTACATGTTTGCATGTTTACATGTTTACATATTTACATGTTTACATATTTACATGTTTGCATGTTTACATGTTTACATATTTACATGTTTACATATTTACATGTTTGCATGTTTACATGTTTACATATTTACATGTTTACATATTCATATTGACATGTTCACATGTTTACATATTTACATGTTTACATATTTACATATTGACATGTTCACATGTTTACATATTTACATATTGACATGTTCACATGTTTACATATTTACAGGTTTGCATGTTTACATATTTACATGTTTACATGTTTACATATTTACATGTTTGCATGTTTACATGTTTACATATTTACATGTTTACATATTCATATTGACATGTTCACGTTTACATATTTACATGTTTACATATTTACATGTTTGCATGTTTACATGTTTACATATTTACATGTTTACATATTTACATGTTTGCATGTTTACATGTTTACATATTTACATGTTTACATATTCATATTGACATGTTCACATGTTTACATATTTACATGTTTACATATTTACATATTGACATGTTCACATGTTTACATATTTACATATTGACATGTTCACATGTTTACATATCTACAGGTTTGCATGTTTACATATTTACATGTTTACATATTTACATGTTTGCATGTTTACATGTTTACATATTTACATGTTTACATATTCATATTGACATGTTCACATGTTTACATATTTACATGTTTACATATTTACATATTGACATGTTCACATGTTTATATATTTACATATTGACATGTTCACATGTTTACATATTCACATGTTTACATATTTACATGTTTACATGTTTACATATTTACATGTTTGCATGTTTACATGTTTACATATTTACATGTTTACATATTCATATTGACATGTTCAAATGTTTATATATTTACATGTTTACATGTTTACATATTTACATGTTTACATATTTACATGTTTACTGTTTACATATTTACACATTTACATGTTTACATATTTACATGTTTACCTATTTACAGGTTTGCATGTTTACATGTTTACTGTTTACATATTTACACATTTACAGGTTTGCATGTTTACATGTTCACATGTTTACATATTTACATGTTTACTGTTTACATATTTACACATTTACAGGTTTGCATGTTTACATATTTACATGTTTACATATTTACATGTTTACTGTTTACATATTTACACATTTACATGTTTACATATTTACATGTTTACCTATTTACAGGTTTGCATGTTTACATGTTTACTGTTTACATATTTACATGTTTACATATTTACATGTTCACATGTTTACATATTTACATGTTTACATATTTACATATTGACATGTTCACATGTTTATATATTTACATATTGACATGTTCACATGTTTACATATTCACATGTTTACATATTTACATGTTTACATGTTTACATATTTACATGTTTGCATGTTTACATGTTTACATATTTACATGTTTACATATTCATATTGACATGTTCAAATGTTTATATATTTACATGTTTACATGTTTACATATTTACATGTTTACATATTTACATGTTTACTGTTTACATATTTACACATTTACATGTTTACATATTTACATGTTTACCTATTTACAGGTTTGCATGTTTACATGTTTACTGTTTACATATTTACACATTTACAGGTTTGCATGTTTACATATTTACATGTTTACATATTTACATGTTTACTGTTTACATATTTACACATTTACATGTTTACATATTTACATGTTTACCTATTTACAGGTTTGCATGTTTACATGTTTACTGTTTACATATTTACACATTTACAGGTTTGCATGTTTACATGTTCACATGTTTACATATTTACACATTTACACATTTACACATTTACATATTTACATGTTCACATATTTACATGTTTACATGTTTACATGTTTACATATTTACATATTTACATGTTCACATGTTTACATATTTACAGGTTTGCATGTTTACATGTTTACTGTTTACCTCAAACACCTTCTGCTCTGTTTCTGTTCCAGCTGCAGAGTTTCTGACACTTTTACCAGAAACGTCTGTAGGTTTTCTGTCTGGAGAGATTTTATTAATGCAGAAAGTCACTGTGGTTCAGAAGCTGCAGACATTTTAATTGCTCCAAAATAGGGCTGGAGTAGAAGAGATTAAACAATATATAAAAAATTATGTTTTAAATAAATAAAGTAAAACAATCAATAGTCAAAATACTGCACAAGATGACAGGAGCAGTAATATCTGACACATGTTCAGACTGTCAGACTTCACTTCTGTGCAGAAGAGAAGCTTCATGAGACGCTTCGTACCAAAAGTCTGATGTTGTTTCAGCTGATAATAAGGATGAAATAATGACGTAATGTTCATATAATGTTCATATTTAGTTACCGAATGTTTTCTGATAAAAGTTCATCAACACATCTGAAGTCTTAGTTGAGGACTCAGACTCATGAAATCTGAGTCTTTACAATCAATGAAGAGTTTCTATAAAACGTCATGTTGTTGATCTTTCTGGTGGTTTTTGATGGATTCTGTTCAGACCAGAGGGCTGTTCCATCAACGCAGCTACAGGAAGCTGAGCTTACCTGAAGAAGTCTGACTAGAATTAACATCAACTTCCACTTGAGGATCAAGTCGTTCCATTAACACAGTTTAGCTGCATCTAGTCAGCGCTCAGTCTATCCAGACTGGAGTAAACCTGCAGTGTGCACAGAGGACATAAACAGCCCAGAACAGTCGATTGTAGAAAAGACGAAACTGTGTCACTAAAAGAAGAGAAAACTAGAGCGAACAGAACAAACCTGCTGATGAAACTATATGAAGAATATAAACTACAGTTAACAAGGTGAAGGAGACGACTCGGCACAAAACTGATGACAGATTAAATGCACACCTGTAGGCAGGTAGTGATGGTCTAAAGGTTAGAGGAGTGAACTGATCACCAGAAGGTTGATGGTTCAATCCCTGCAAGCTTGATGAGTCTGGGTGGGGAAGTGAAGAGCAGCGCTGGTTCCTGTTCATGGTTTTATCTTTATTTGTTAATAAATGAGCGTTCAGTAGTGTTGCCCTTCAGATCAGTGTGGTTATATTATCACTAGACTGGATAATATCAGATGTATAATTAAAATTACAGTGTCGCAACTTCAGAGAACCAACTTACCAACATTATCAAACTCTTTGACACATTTTCTCTTTCACTAAATGTCCGTTAACAAGCGTCAATGAAAGTTAAACATTAAGTTTCAGTTGGAGATAAAGAAACTGGAGAAGGATATAAATACAGTCTGTCCGGGTCAAACATCACTATAATATCATCACCTTTTCTTTATTTCTCATGCAGAATACCATCTAACTGACATGTGTATATTTATTACCCTACATGAATAC
>NC_056554.1:26773665-26806165 GCF_910596095.1 Thunnus maccoyii
ATACAGAGTTACTGAACTTTATTGACTGTTTCAAACACATTGGGAGCATTTTAGAAGCAGCAGGTTCTGACTTTTGTCAGCGACGAGTTCCTTCTTTTCCCGGCAGCAGAACAGGTGAAGAGAGCGGTGAATGTTGTTACTATAAGCAGTTAATACTGTAAACATTTAAACACAGCAGAAGGATTCATGGTTTAGACTTTATTTAATTGTCTTTTTGTCTTCACAGCTTGAACAAAATGAGTGAATGAATAAATAAATAACTTCAAAATAACACTGGCACACTTTTATTTCTTAAATTATAAACACTGAGCTTTTAAATAAAAGGGTTCAGTCCAATACAGGAGTGACCACGAATAAAACAGAGATTTATATTTATATTTATATTTATAAAAGTCTCTCACAGTTCTTCTGTTTTATGTTTCTGAACACAGACAAGTGATGCGAGTGTGAAAAGACACTTGATGGAAGCGTCTGTTAGAGTCTGTTTCCGTCTGTCAGACATTCTTTGACACGCAGTTACATTAAGTTTGACCTTTAACCTGCCACAGAGCAGCTAGTTCTGCTGACTGAGTTACTATGGTTACGATGGTTACCATGGTTACTGAGCTGGGACTCATATACGCCGCAGTGATGGAACGAACTCTCACTTAAATTAGTGAAGCTTATTGAAATAATCCAGACCGTCCCGTTAGCCAGCTTGATGGAACTCCTCCCTGGTTCATCTCCAACCAGTCTGACATGTTCACATAAACTGGATCACTGCAGGTCAACAACAACTAACAGAAAGAGTAACTGTTCTCCGTCTCAACGCTGCCACCTTGTGACCAAAGTTACAGCTACAGTCTGGCAGCTCCAGCTGTACAGATTCATGTTTTTAAACAACATGAACGTGAACCAGTCTGAGCTCACAGACCCCAAAGACTTAAAGAGCACATGAATAAATCCACCACCCAGCCAGGCCAGCATGAACACCAGTCTGTAATACTCCAGCTCTGTAGTCCTGGTCCTGGTGCTGGAAGGACTCATACTAGAGGTGTTATAGTGTGAACTGATCCTTTATGTGACTGATCACAGAATAGTGACATCATATGAGGACAGATTCACACCCAACACTCATCTGATTCATTTTAAATTTGTTGTTTCTGTGTGTAAACATTTACTGTCCTGCTGCCTCATGGAGAGGTGCTCCTCTATGTGAGATCTGTACGGAGGCCTCTTGGTGGACCCCGTCCACCTTTATCAGGTTTTACTGCATGAACACAGCAGCCAGCACCTTTATTCACTGAGTGTGTGCTGGGCTCAGTGCAGCAGGACATGGCCTGACATACCATGCCTCTGGGACCATGGACCTCGGCTCAGAGTGATGTCTTTTTCTTCAAAGCTAGCCTTGCAGCCTGGCAGGCTAGGTGGTCTTCCATCCATTACAGCTGGACTCTGGTGGGGCCAGCTAAGCCTTGATGGGGTCTTTGCTTTGGTCATGGGTGTTTATGTCGTGTAAATTTGTGAAAGTTCCTTTGTTTGAGCACATGGGTGACTCTGGTGGGGGCGACATCTTATTTGAACTAACCTGCTGTTTCAGGGTCCTGCAGGAGCAGCTGGGTCTGCTTGGTTTCCTCATGGTGGGTCTACCAGAGTCCCCATATATATGTAATATGTAGGGTGGAGAGATAGTCTGGATACGATAGAGAACAGATGGTCACATTGTGACCCAGGTTCTCTGAGTGGTCTCTGTACTCTCTGCCAGGCTTCCCTTTCAACACCAGTTCCAAGATCTTTCCCATGTGAGCTCAACACCCTCGTATTTGGGGGATTGATGTTTTCTAAGCATGTTATAAGACCTGGATGTCCCCCTCTGAGCTTCAAACTTGATCACCGTAACTCCTGATTGCAAGATTTGTCTGCTGTTGTAATACAATTACTTATTTGAATAATATATAATATTATATTTAGACACCAGCTGTTCAGAGGAGAGTAAATGTTCCCATCAAACAGGTCTTCCATTAGCATTATTCCTGCTCTCACACAATTATCACATGATAGAGTTTTTATTAAGTTTCAGTGACTTATTTTACCATATTGACGACCCGTTGGTATGACAGGGATTCATGTTACAGGTCTGATGAGGTCTTCTCCAGCTGTCTCTAGTAAATGCCAGACAGGGTTTCTATAAGGTACATCCCCTCCTGTCTGATGAGGAAAGCTTGCATTAAGAAGGGATCCACCAGCTCTTCCTCCACTGCTACCCAAGCAGGAGACCAGGTCTCTGGTAGATCTGATTTAGATAACTGACTGAGTGACAAGACATAATGGTACCAGTCTGTTCTTGGGCGTCCCAGACCACCCTCCTCCACTGATGCATATAATATCTTCTTATTGAAGAGGGCTTCTTGCCCACCTATAAGCTGGAGGAATATAATGAATATAATGAATCTGTGGAACTACAATCATCTTTAAGATGTTTATCCTTTCTATCAATGAAAGGCCCAGTTCTGACCAGTTTAGTAAATTACTTTCAATTTCTTGGATAAGGGGCAGTAAATTTAGATCCATTATGTTTTCCAATCCTGGGGTGATCATGACACCCAGATAAACCAATCAGATGGAAGCCAGTTACCATGGATACTCAGGGTCATAATTTAGATAAAAGCACTGCTTCAGACTTAGAACAATTAATTTTATATCCTTGAGAACCATTGAGAATCAATCAAAGATAAAACCTGTAACTGTAGTTTCTGGGTTGTTTGACAGCAGTAAGATATCCACATATAAAAGTCATTTATGTTCTTTTCCAATGTCTTTAATATTGACGTGGTCTCTAATGTCTGATGCCAAAGATCCAGAGAGGGGAACCTGTCTGGTCCCACACAAGAGTTTAAAGGGGTAGAAATACTCCCGTCTGTGAGGACAGACGCTGTTAGACATCTGTACAACAGCTTTACTCATTTAATATATGAACCATCGATCCCAAAAACCTCAACTATCACAAACAAATACTCTCACTGGACTCTATCAAAGCCGTTCTCTGCGTCCAGAGACGAAGCAGCCATCGGTTCTGCATCATTCCTTGTTTGCCGTGTGAGGTGTAACAGCCTGCGTAGATTATCTGCTGATGTCCAGTAAAGATAAAACCCACCTGATCTGGGAGGATCAGTGGAGGGAGACACCTCTCTAATCTTGTTGCTAAAGCCAAGATCTTTGCACCAACATTAATCAATAACTCTGATCCATAACTCCCACACAACTGTGGGTCTTTGCTCCTCTTATGAATCAGTGTTATTATTGCATCCTGCATACTTTCTGGTCGACTTCCTGTCTGGAAGCATGTTGTAGTATCAGGTGATGTAAACAATTCCTGATGTGAAAGAGTTATTGATTACACTGTTATATTTTCATTCTGTATCAATGGGATCAAGGTTCTGGTTTGTTGTCGTTTCTTCCTGTTTGTTGTATTATTTCTCTGCATCTAAACAGTGAAACTCTCTGCAGGAAAGTATTTAACTCAGACTTTGTCCTGCTCACATTAACAAATACAGTCTGATCCTCACTGCTTATTGATCTTCAAGGTCTTTTATTCCAGTTTCCAGTCCATGGAGTTGATCAGATGTCTGTGTTGTTAGATGAGAGTAATTCTGTATCAGTGCCTCAGATATTGATTAAACCACCTGGACGACTCACTATTCACTCATTCATAAAATCACATGAATGTTCATTTTGAAGCTGTGATGTATTAAATCTCCAGCGACTAGAACACTTTTCATCAATATCACATCTGATCTGTAGTTTACCGTCTGTAATCACAATATTATTGATCATTATTGACGTCTGTTCCACTATTGATCCAAGCTGATCAGATATCAGAAAGTAATCAGTTGTAGAATATGATGCATGAGGACTGAGGAAGGTAAATCCCTCTCATGAGGATCCAGGATCCACCAGACCAACTTCCTTTGAGATGTATTGATCAATAAATTTAGATGTATTGATTCCTTACACAAGTTGTTGTTTAATTCATTTCCTCTTATTAACTGTTTTTTCTGTAGTAAACTTTATTTCAATGTAATGATAAATGATATAATTAATAATCTGTGAAATTCACCAATAATCCTTGTTTTTATTTTTTGTCAGACTTACAAATGACCCCTGACCTTAATGACCTCTGACCCCAATGACCTCTGACCCCAATGACCTCTGACCCTAATGACTCCTGACCCTAATGACCCTGACCCTAATGACCCCTGACCCTAATGACCCTGACCCTAATGACCTCTGACCCTAACAGCCCCTGACCCCAATGACCCCTGACCCTAATGACCCTGACCCTAATGACTCCTGACCCTAATGACCTCTGACCCCAATGACCCTGACCCTAATGACCCTGACCCTAATGACCCCTGACCCTAATGACCTCTGACCCTAATGACTCCTGACCCTAATGACTCCTGACCCTAATGACCCTGACCCCAATGACCCGTGACCCTAATTACCCCTGACCCTAATGACTCCTGACCCTAATGACCCCTGACCCTAATGACCTCTAACCCTAATGACCCCTGACCCTAACAGCCCCTGACCCTAATGACTCCTGACCCTAATGACCCTGACCCTAATGACCCCTGACCCTAATGACCTCTGACCCTAATGACTCCTGACCCTAATGACTCCTGACCCTAATGACCCTGACCCCAATGACCCGTGACCCTAATTACCCCTGACCCTAATGACTCCTGACCCTAATGACCCCTGACCCTAATGACCTCTGACCCTAATGACCCCTGACCCTAATGACCCCTAACCCTAATGACCCCTGACCCTAATGACCCCTGACCCCAATGACCCCTGACCCTAATGACCTCTGACCCCACTGATTAATGATATTCACAAACAGCAACAGACTGAGTTTGTTTATTTATTGTTAAAATATTCCAGCAGAAATAAACAAATCAACAATCAAACTGAGTCCAAAGAATTATTAAAATAATTGATTATATTGATCAGAAGCAGAGTTAACGAGTCACTTAATCAATTTAACATATTGATTTCACACAGTAAAGCATCAGAGCAGAGTCCAGAACAAACCTGATCCAGGAGCAGCACAGTCAACGATAACATCTCCTGGTCCTGGATCAGGGTTAGACCAGCTGAGAAGGTTTTCTGAAGGTTTTTTGAAGGTTTTCTGAAGGTTTATTGTGTTTAAAAACTTCAACTAATCAACCAATCACACACTAATCAATCAGATCACTCGAATATATTGATTGAAGCAGAGTTAATGAGTCAGTTAGTGGATATAAAACATTATGAGAATCAGAGCAGCTGCTGAGTCGCTCAAGCAGGACCAGGACCAGGACCAGGATCAGGACCAGGACCAGGACCAGGACCAGGACCAGGACCAGGATCAGGATCAGGACCAGGACCAGGACCAGGATCAGGACCAGGACCAGGACCAGAAGCAGGATCAGTTAGAGGGGACCAGAATGCGTCCTGGATTAAAGAAGAAGAGACGAGAACAAGATCAACAACAGAACCAGACTCATCATTAAACCTGCTTAGACTGGTCAGACTGGTGTCAGACTGGTATCAGACTGGTCAGACTGGTGTCAGACTGGTATCAGACTGGTGTCAGACTGGTCAGACTGGTGTCAGACTGGTATCAGACTGGTGTCAGACTGGTGTCAGACTGGTATCAGACTGGTGTCAGGCTGGTCAGACTGATGTCAGACTGGTAAGACTGGTGTCAGGCTGGTCAGACTGGTATCAGACTGGTGTCAGACTGGTCAGACTGGTATCAGACTGGTCAGACTGGTGTCAGACTGGTGTCAGACTGGTATCAGACTAGTGTCAGGCTGGTCAGACTGGTGTCAGACTGGTCAGACTGGAGTCAGGCTGATATCAGACTGGTGTCAGACTGGTCAGACTGGTGTCAGGCTGGTATCAGACTGGTGTCAGACTGGTCAGACTGGTGTCAGGCTGGTCAGACTGGTGTCAGACTGGTCAGGCTGGTGTCAGACTGGTGTCAGGCTGGTGTCAGACTGGTCAGACTGGTCAGACTGGTGTCAGACTGGTCAGACTGGTGTCAGGCTGGTCAGACTGGTGTCAGACTGGTCAGACTGGTGTCAGACTGGTGAGACTGGTCAGACTGGTGTCAGGCTGGTGTCAGACTGGTCAGACTGGTGTCAGACTGGTCAGACTGGTGTCAGGCTGGTGTCAGACTGGTCAGACTGGTATCAGAATGGTGTCAGACTCGTCAGACTGGTGTCAGACTGGTCAGACTGGTATCAGACTGGTGTCAGACTGGTGTCAGACTGGTGTCAGACTGGTCAGACTGGTGTCAGACTGGTATCAGACTGGTGTCAGACTTGTGTCAGACTGGTATCAGACTGGTCAGACTGGTGTCAGACTGGTGTCAGACTGGTGTCAGACTGGTATCAGACTGGTGTCAGACTGGTATCAGAGTGGTGTCAGACTGGTGTCAGACTGGTCAGACTGGTGTCAGAGTGGTGTCAGAGTGGTCAAACTGGTGTCAGACTGGTATCAGACTGGTGTCAGACTGGTCAGACTGGTGTCAGACTGGTATCAGACTGGTGTCAGACTTGTGTCAGACTTGTGTCAGACTGGTATCAGACTGGTCAGACTGGTGTCAGACTGGTGTCAGACTGGTATCAGACTGGTGTCAGACTGGTGTCAGACTGGTCAGACTTGTGTCAGACTGGTCAGACTGGTATCAGACTGGTCAGACTGGTATCAGACTGGTGTCAGACTGGTGTCAGACTGGTCAGACTGGTGTCAGACTGGTCAGACTTGTGTTAGACTGGTCAGACTGGTATCAGACTGGTGTCAGACTGGTCAGACTGGTGTCAGACTGGTCAGACTTGTGTCAGACTGGTATCAGACTGGTGTCAGACTGGTCAGACTGGTGTCAGACTGGTCAGACTGCTATCAGACTGGTCAGACTGCTGTCAGACTGGTCAGACTGGTGTCAGACTGACACCAGGTCAGACTGGTCAGACTGGTCAGACTGGTATCAGAATGGTGTCAGACTCGTCAGACTGGTGTCAGACTGGTCAGACTGGTATCAGACTGGTGTCAGACTGGTGTCAGACTGGTGTCAGACTGGTCAGACTGGTGTCAGACTGGTATCAGACTGGTGTCAGACTTGTGTCAGACTGGTATCAGACTGGTCAGACTGGTGTCAGACTGGTGTCAGACTGGTGTCAGACTGGTGTCAGACTGGTATCAGAGTGGTGTCAGACTGGTGTCAGACTGGTCAGACTGGTGTCAGAGTGGTGTCAGAGTGGTCAAACTGGTGTCAGACTGGTATCAGACTGGTGTCAGACTGGTCAGACTGGTGTCAGACTGGTATCAGACTGGTGTCAGACTGGTGTCAGACTTGTGTCAGACTGGTATCAGACTGGTGTCAGACTGGTGTCAGACTGGTATCAGACTGGTTTCAGACTGGTCAGACTTGTGTCAGACTGGTCAGACTGGTATCAGACTGGTCAGACTGGTATCAGACTGGTGTCAGACTGGTGTCAGACTTGTGTCAGACTTGTGTCAGACTGGTATCAGACTGGTCAGACTGGTGTCAGACTTGTGTCAGACTGGTATCAGACTGGTGTCAGACTGGTGTCAGACTGGTATCAGACTGGTGTCAGACTGGTCAGACTTGTGTCAGACTGGTCAGACTGGTATCAGACTGGTCAGACTGGTATCAGACTGGTGTCAGACTGGTGTCAGACTGGTCAGACTGGTGTCAGACTGGTCAGACTTGTGTTAGACTGGTCAGACTGGTATCAGACTGGTGTCAGACTGGTCAGACTGGTGTCAGACTGGTCAGACTTGTGTCAGACTGGTATCAGACTGGTGTCAGACTGGTCAGACTGGTGTCAGACTGGTCAGACTGCTATCAGACTGGTCAGACTGCTGTCAGACTGGTCAGACTGGTGTCAGACTGGTCAGACTGGTATCAGACTGGTGTCAGACTGGTGTCAGACTGGTCAGACTGGTGTCAGACTGGTGTCAGACTGGTATCAGACTGGTGTCAGACTGGTCAGACTGGTGTCAGACTGGTGTCAGACTGGTGTCAGACTGGTATCAGACTGGTATCAGACTGGTGTCAGACTGGTATCAGACTGGTGTCAGACTGGTCAGACTGGTGTCAGACTGGTATCAGACTGGTCAGACTGGTATCAGACTGGTGTCAGAGTGGTGTCAGACTGGTGTCAGACTGGTCAGACTGGTATCAGACTGGTCAGACTGGTATCAGACTGGTGTCAGACTGGTATCAGACTGGTCAGACTGGTGTCAGACTGGTCAGACTGGTGTCAGACTGGTGTCAGACTGGTATCAGACTGGTGTCAGACTGGTCAGACTGGTATCAGACTGGTGTCAGACTGGTGTCAGACTGGTGTCAGACTGGTCAGACTTGTGTCAGACTGGTATCAGACTGGTGTCAGACTGGTCAGACTGGTGTCAGACTGGTCAGACTGGTATCAGACTGGTATCAGACTGGTGTCAGACTGGTGTCAGACTGGTCAGACTGGTGTCAGACTGGTCAGACTGGTGTCAGGCTGATGTCAGACTGGTGTCAGACTGGTGTCAGACTGGTCAGACTAGTCAGACTGGTATCAGAATGGTGTCAGACTGGTCAGACTGGTGTCAGATTGGTCAGACTGGTATCAGACTGGTGTCAGACTGGTGTCAGACTGGTCAGACTGGTATCAGACTGGTGTCAGACTGGTGTCAGACTGGTGTCAGACTGGTCAGACTGGTGTCAGACTGGTCAGACTGGTGTCAGAATGGTATCAGACTGGTGTCAGACTTGTGTCAGACTTGTGTCAGACTGGTATCAGACTGGTGTCAGACTGGTCAGACTGGTCAGACTGGTATCAGAATGGTGTCAGACTGGTCAGACTGGTGTCAGACTGGTCAGACTGGTGTCAGAATGGTATCAGACTGGTGTCAGACTTGTGTCAGACTTGTGTCAGACTGGTATCAGACTGGTATCAGACTGGTATCAGACTGGTGTCAGACTGGTCAGACTGGTCAGACTGGTATCAGAATGGTGTCAGACTGGTCAGACTGGTGTCAGACTGGTCAGACTGGTATCAGAATGGTGTCAGACTGGTGTCAGACTGGTCAGACTGGTATCAGACTGGTGTCAGACTGGTGTCAGACTGGTGTCAGACTGGTATCAGACTGGTGTCAGACTGGTCAGACTGGTCAGACTGGTATCAGAATGGTGTCAGACTGGTCAGACTGGTGTCAGACTGGTCAGACTGGTATCAGAATGGTGTCAGACTGGTGTCAGACTGGTCAGACTGGTATCAGACTGGTGTCAGACTGGTGTCAGACTGGTGTCAGACTGGTGTCAGACTGGTATCAGACTGGTGTCAGACTTGTGTCAGACTTGTGTTAGACTGGTATCAGACTGGTCAGACTGGTGTCAGACTGGTATCAGACTGGTGTCAGACTGGTGTCAGACTGGTATCAGACTGGTGTCAGACTGGTATCAGACTGGTGTCAGACTGGTGTCAGACTGGTCAGACTTGTGTCAGACTGGTCAGACTGGTATCAGACTGGTCAGAGTGGTATCAGACTGGTGTCAGACTGGTGTCAGACTGGTCAGACTTGTGTTAGACAGGTATCAGACTGGTGTCAGACTGGTCAGACTGGTGTCAGACTGGTCAGACTGGTGTCAGACTGGTGTCAGACTGGTGTCAGACTGGTCAGACTTGTGTCAAACTGGTATCAGACTGGTGTCAGACTGGTCAGACTGGTCAGACTGGTCAGACTGGTATCAGAATGGTGTCAGACTGGTCAGACTGGTGTCAGACTGGTCAGACTGGTGTCAGAATGGTATCAGACTGGTGTCAGACTTGTGTCAGACTTGTGTCAGACTGGTATCAGACTGGTATCAGACTGGTGTCAGACTGGTCAGACTGGTCAGACTGGTCAGACTGGTATCAGAATGGTGTCAGACTGGTCAGACTGGTGTCAGACTGGTCAGACTGGTATCAGAATGGTCAGACTGGTGTCAGACTGGTCAGACTGGTGTCAGACTGGTGTCAGACTGGTATCAGACTGGTGTCAGACTGGTCAGACTGGTATCAGACTGGTGTCAGACTGGTGTCAGACTGGTGTCAGACTGGTCAGACTTGTGTCAGACTGGTATCAGACTGGTGTCAGACTGGTCAGACTGGTGTCAGACTGGTCAGACTGGTATCAGACTGGTATCAGACTGGTGTCAGACTGGTGTCAGACTGGTCAGACTGGTGTCAGACTGGTCAGACTGGTGTCAGGCTGATGTCAGACTGGTGTCAGACTGGTGTCAGACTGGTCAGACTGGTCAGACTGGTATCAGAATGGTGTCAGACTGGTCAGACTGGTGTCAGATTGGTCAGACTGGTATCAGACTGGTGTCAGACTGGTGTCAGACTGGTCAGACTGGTATCAGACTGGTGTCAGACTGGTGTCAGACTGGTCAGACTGGTGTCAGACTGGTCAGACTGGTGTCAGAATGGTATCAGACTGGTGTCAGACTTGTGTCAGACTTGTGTCAGACTGGTATCAGACTGGTGTCAGACTGGTCAGACTGGTATCAGAATGGTGTCAGACTGGTCAGACTGGTGTCAGACTGGTCAGACTGGTGTCAGAATGGTATCAGACTGGTGTCAGACTTGTGTCAGACTTGTGTCAGACTGGTATCAGACTGGTATCAGACTGGTGTCAGACTGGTCAGACTGGTCAGACTGGTATCAGAATGGTGTCAGACTGGTCAGACTGGTGTCAGACTGGTCAGACTGGTATCAGAATGGTGTCAGACTGGTCAGACTGGTGTCAGACTGGTCAGACTGCTATCAGACTGGTCAGACTGCTGTCAGACTGGTCAGACTGGTGTCAGACTGACACCAGGTCAGACTGGTCAGACTGGTCAGACTGGTATCAGAATGGTGTCAGACTCGTCAGACTGGTGTCAGACTGGTCAGACTGGTATCAGACTGGTGTCAGACTGGTGTCAGACTGGTGTCAGACTGGTCAGACTGGTGTCAGACTGGTATCAGACTGGTGTCAGACTTGTGTCAGACTGTTATCAGACTGGTCAGACTGGTGTCAGACTGGTGTCAGACTGGTATCAGAGTGGTGTCAGACTGGTGTCAGACTGGTCAGACTGGTGTCAGAGTGGTGTCAGAGTGGTCAAACTGGTGTCAGACTGGTATCAGACTGGTGTCAGACTGGTCAGACTGGTGTCAGACTGGTATCAGACTGGTGTCAGACTGGTGTCAGACTTGTGTCAGACTGGTATCAGACTGGTGTCAGACTGGTGTCAGACTGGTATCAGACTGGTGTCAGACTGGTCAGACTTGTGTCAGACTGGTCAGACTGGTATCAGACTGGTCAGACTGGTATCAGACTGGTGTCAGACTGGTGTCAGACTTGTGTCAGACTGGTGTCAGACTGGTATCAGACTGGTCAGACTGGTGTCAGACTTGTGTCAGACTGGTATCAGACTGGTGTCAGACTGGTGTCAGACTGGTATCAGACTGGTGTCAGACTGGTCAGACTTGTGTCAGACTGGTCAGACTGGTATCAGACTGGTCAGACTGGTATCAGACTGGTGTCAGACTGGTGTCAGACTGGTCAGACTGGTGTCAGACTGGTCAGACTTGTGTTAGACTGGTCAGACTGGTATCAGACTGGTGTCAGACTGGTCAGACTGGTGTCAGACTGGTCAGACTTGTGTCAGACTGGTATCAGACTGGTGTCAGACTGGTCAGACTGGTGTCAGACTGGTCAGACTGCTATCAGACTGGTCAGACTGCTGTCAGACTGGTCAGACTGGTGTCAGACTGGTCAGACTGGTATCAGACTGGTGTCAGACTGGTGTCAGACTGGTCAGACTTGTGTCAGACTGGTGTCAGACTGGTATCAGACTGGTGTCAGACTGGTCAGACTGGTGTCAGACTGGTATCAGACTGGTCAGACTGGTATCAGACTGGTGTCAGACTGGTGTCAGACTGGTGTCAGACTGGTATCAGACTGGTATCAGACTGGTGTCAGACTGGTATCAGACTGGTGTCAGACTGGTCAGACTGGTATCAGACTGGTATCAGACTGGTCAGACTGGTATCAGACTGGTGTCAGACTGGTGTCAGACTGGTGTCAGACTGGTCAGACTGGTATCAGACTGGTCAGACTGGTATCAGACTGGTGTCAGACTGGTATCAGACTGGTCAGACTGGTGTCAGACTGGTCAGACTGGTGTCAGACTGGTGTCAGACTGGTATCAGACTGGTGTCAGACTGGTCAGACTGGTATCAGACTGGTGTCAGACTGGTGTCAGACTGGTGTCAGACTGGTCAGACTTGTGTCAGACTGGTATCAGACTGGTGTCAGACTGGTCAGACTGGTGTCAGACTGGTCAGACTGGTATCAGACTGGTATCAGACTGGTGTCAGACTGGTGTCAGACTGGTCAGACTGGTGTCAGACTGGTCAGACTGGTGTCAGGCTGATGTCAGACTGGTGTCAGACTGGTGTCAGACTGGTCAGACTAGTCAGACTGGTATCAGAATGGTGTCAGACTGGTCAGACTGGTGTCAGATTGGTCAGACTGGTATCAGACTGGTGTCAGACTGGTGTCAGACTGGTCAGACTGGTATCAGACTGGTGTCAGACTGGTGTCAGACTGGTGTCAGACTGGTCAGACTGGTGTCAGACTGGTCAGACTGGTGTCAGAATGGTATCAGACTGGTGTCAGACTTGTGTCAGACTTGTGTCAGACTGGTATCAGACTGGTGTCAGACTGGTCAGACTGGTCAGACTGGTATCAGAATGGTGTCAGACTGGTCAGACTGGTGTCAGACTGGTCAGACTGGTGTCAGAATGGTATCAGACTGGTGTCAGACTTGTGTCAGACTTGTGTCAGACTGGTATCAGACTGGTATCAGACTGGTATCAGACTGGTGTCAGACTGGTCAGACTGGTCAGACTGGTATCAGAATGGTGTCAGACTGGTCAGACTGGTGTCAGACTGGTCAGACTGGTATCAGAATGGTGTCAGACTGGTGTCAGACTGGTCAGACTGGTATCAGACTGGTGTCAGACTGGTGTCAGACTGGTGTCAGACTGGTATCAGACTGGTGTCAGACTGGTATCAGACTGGTGTCAGACTGGTCAGACTGGTCAGACTGGTATCAGAATGGTGTCAGACTGGTCAGACTGGTGTCAGACTGGTCAGACTGGTATCAGAATGGTGTCAGACTGGTGTCAGACTGGTCAGACTGGTATCAGACTGGTGTCAGACTGGTGTCAGACTGGTGTCAGACTGGTGTCAGACTGGTATCAGACTGGTGTCAGACTTGTGTCAGACTTGTGTTAGACTGGTATCAGACTGGTCAGACTGGTGTCAGACTGGTATCAGACTGGTGTCAGACTGGTGTCAGACTGGTATCAGACTGGTGTCAGACTGGTATCAGACTGGTGTCAGACTGGTGTCAGACTGGTCAGACTTGTGTCAGACTGGTCAGACTGGTATCAGACTGGTCAGAGTGGTATCAGACTGGTGTCAGACTGGTGTCAGACTGGTCAGACTTGTGTTAGACTGGTATCAGACTGGTGTCAGACTGGTCAGACTGGTGTCAGACTGGTCAGACTGGTGTCAGACTGGTCAGACTGGTGTCAGACTGGTGTCAGACTGGTGTCAGACTGGTCAGACTTGTGTCAAACTGGTATCAGACTGGTGTCAGACTGGTCAGACTGGTCAGACTGGTCAGACTGGTATCAGAATGGTGTCAGACTGGTCAGACTGGTGTCAGACTGGTCAGACTGGTGTCAGAATGGTATCAGACTGGTGTCAGACTTGTGTCAGACTTGTGTCAGACTGGTATCAGACTGGTATCAGACTGGTGTCAGACTGGTCAGACTGGTCAGACTGGTATCAGAATGGTGTCAGACTGGTCAGACTGGTGTCAGACTGGTCAGACTGGTATCAGAATGGTCAGACTGGTGTCAGACTGGTCAGACTGGTGTCAGACTGGTGTCAGACTGGTATCAGACTGGTGTCAGACTGGTCAGACTGGTATCAGACTGGTGTCAGACTGGTGTCAGACTGGTGTCAGACTGGTCAGACTTGTGTCAGACTGGTATCAGACTGGTGTCAGACTGGTCAGACTGGTGTCAGACTGGTCAGACTGGTATCAGACTGGTATCAGACTGGTGTCAGACTGGTGTCAGACTGGTCAGACTGGTGTCAGACTGGTCAGACTGGTGTCAGGCTGATGTCAGACTGGTGTCAGACTGGTGTCAGACTGGTCAGACTGGTCAGACTGGTATCAGAATGGTGTCAGACTGGTCAGACTGGTGTCAGATTGGTCAGACTGGTATCAGACTGGTGTCAGACTGGTGTCAGACTGGTCAGACTGGTATCAGACTGGTGTCAGACTGGTGTCAGACTGGTGTCAGACTGGTCAGACTGGTGTCAGACTGGTCAGACTGGTGTCAGAATGGTATCAGACTGGTGTCAGACTTGTGTCAGACTTGTGTCAGACTGGTATCAGACTGGTGTCAGACTGGTCAGACTGGTATCAGAATGGTGTCAGACTGGTCAGACTGGTGTCAGACTGGTCAGACTGGTGTCAGAATGGTATCAGACTGGTGTCAGACTTGTGTCAGACTTGTGTCAGACTGGTATCAGACTGGTATCAGACTGGTGTCAGACTGGTCAGACTGGTCAGACTGGTATCAGAATGGTGTCAGACTGGTCAGACTGGTGTCAGACTGGTCAGACTGGTATCAGAATGGTGTCAGACTGGTCAGACTGGTGTCAGACTGGTCAGACTGCTATCAGACTGGTCAGACTGCTGTCAGACTGGTCAGACTGGTGTCAGACTGACACCAGGTCAGACTGGTCAGACTGGTCAGACTGGTATCAGAATGGTGTCAGACTCGTCAGACTGGTGTCAGACTGGTCAGACTGGTATCAGACTGGTGTCAGACTGGTGTCAGACTGGTGTCAGACTGGTCAGACTGGTGTCAGACTGGTATCAGACTGGTGTCAGACTTGTGTCAGACTGTTATCAGACTGGTCAGACTGGTGTCAGACTGGTGTCAGACTGGTGTCAGACTGGTGTCAGACTGGTCAGACTGGTGTCAGACTGGTGTCAGACTGGTATCAGACTGGTGTCAGACTGGTCAGACTGGTGTCAGACTGGTATCAGACTGGTCAGACTGGTATCAGACTGGTGTCAGACTGGTGTCAGACTGGTGTCAGACTGGTATCAGACTGGTATCAGACTGGTGTCAGACTGGTATCAGACTGGTGTCAGACTGGTCAGACTGGTGTCAGACTGGTATCAGACTGGTCAGACTGGTATCAGACTGGTGTCAGAGTGGTGTCAGACTGGTGTCAGACTGGTCAGACTGGTATCAGACTGGTCAGACTGGTATCAGACTGGTGTCAGACTGGTATCAGACTGGTCAGACTGGTGTCAGACTGGTCAGACTGGTGTCAGACTGGTGTCAGACTGGTATCAGACTGGTGTCAGACTGTCAGACTGGTGTCAGACTGGTGTCAGACTGGTGTCAGACTGGTGTCAGACTGGTCAGACTTGTGTCAGACTGGTATCAGACTGGTGTCAGACTGGTCAGACTGGTGTCAGACTGGTCAGACTGGTATCAGACTGGTATCAGACTGGTGTCAGACTGGTGTCAGACTGGTCAGACTGGTGTCAGACTGGTCAGACTGGTGTCAGGCTGATGTCAGACTGGTGTCAGACTGGTGTCAGACTGGTCAGACTAGTCAGACTGGTATCAGAATGGTGTCAGACTGGTCAGACTGGTGTCAGATTGGTCAGACTGGTATCAGACTGGTGTCAGACTGGTGTCAGACTGGTCAGACTGGTATCAGACTGGTGTCAGACTGGTGTCAGACTGGTGTCAGACTGGTCAGACTGGTGTCAGACTGGTCAGACTGGTGTCAGAATGGTATCAGACTGGTGTCAGACTTGTGTCAGACTTGTGTCAGACTGGTATCAGACTGGTGTCAGACTGGTCAGACTGGTCAGACTGGTATCAGAATGGTGTCAGACTGGTCAGACTGGTGTCAGACTGGTCAGACTGGTGTCAGAATGGTATCAGACTGGTGTCAGACTTGTGTCAGACTTGTGTCAGACTGGTATCAGACTGGTATCAGACTGGTATCAGACTGGTGTCAGACTGGTCAGACTGGTCAGACTGGTATCAGAATGGTGTCAGACTGGTCAGACTGGTGTCAGACTGGTCAGACTGGTATCAGAATGGTGTCAGACTGGTGTCAGACTGGTCAGACTGGTATCAGACTGGTGTCAGACTGGTGTCAGACTGGTGTCAGACTGGTATCAGACTGGTGTCAGACTGGTATCAGACTGGTGTCAGACTGGTCAGACTGGTCAGACTGGTATCAGAATGGTGTCAGACTGGTCAGACTGGTGTCAGACTGGTCAGACTGGTATCAGAATGGTGTCAGACTGGTGTCAGACTGGTCAGACTGGTATCAGACTGGTGTCAGACTGGTGTCAGACTGGTGTCAGACTGGTGTCAGACTGGTATCAGACTGGTGTCAGACTTGTGTCAGACTTGTGTTAGACTGGTATCAGACTGGTCAGACTGGTGTCAGACTGGTATCAGACTGGTGTCAGACTGGTGTCAGACTGGTATCAGACTGGTGTCAGACTGGTATCAGACTGGTGTCAGACTGGTGTCAGACTGGTCAGACTTGTGTCAGACTGGTCAGACTGGTATCAGACTGGTCAGAGTGGTATCAGACTGGTGTCAGACTGGTGTCAGACTGGTCAGACTTGTGTTAGACTGGTATCAGACTGGTGTCAGACTGGTCAGACTGGTGTCAGACTGGTCAGACTGGTGTCAGACTGGTGTCAGACTGGTGTCAGACTGGTCAGACTTGTGTCAAACTGGTATCAGACTGGTGTCAGACTGGTCAGACTGGTCAGACTGGTCAGACTGGTATCAGAATGGTGTCAGACTGGTCAGACTGGTGTCAGACTGGTCAGACTGGTGTCAGAATGGTATCAGACTGGTGTCAGACTTGTGTCAGACTTGTGTCAGACTGGTATCAGACTGGTATCAGACTGGTGTCAGACTGGTCAGACTGGTCAGACTGGTATCAGAATGGTGTCAGACTGGTCAGACTGGTGTCAGACTGGTCAGACTGGTATCAGAATGGTCAGACTGGTGTCAGACTGGTCAGACTGGTGTCAGACTGGTGTCAGACTGGTATCAGACTGGTGTCAGACTGGTCAGACTGGTATCAGACTGGTGTCAGACTGGTGTCAGACTGGTGTCAGACTGGTCAGACTTGTGTCAGACTGGTATCAGACTGGTGTCAGACTGGTCAGACTGGTGTCAGACTGGTCAGACTGGTATCAGACTGGTATCAGACTGGTGTCAGACTGGTGTCAGACTGGTCAGACTGGTGTCAGACTGGTCAGACTGGTGTCAGGCTGATGTCAGACTGGTGTCAGACTGGTGTCAGACTGGTCAGACTGGTCAGACTGGTATCAGAATGGTGTCAGACTGGTCAGACTGGTGTCAGATTGGTCAGACTGGTGTCAGACTGGTGTCAGACTGGTGTCAGACTGGTCAGACTGGTGTCAGACTGGTGTCAGACTGGTGTCAGACTGGTCAGACTGGTGTCAGACTGGTCAGACTGGTGTCAGAATGGTATCAGACTGGTGTCAGACTTGTGTCAGACTTGTGTCAGACTGGTATCAGACTGGTGTCAGACTGGTCAGACTGGTATCAGAATGGTGTCAGACTGGTCAGACTGGTGTCAGACTGGTCAGACTGGTGTCAGAATGGTATCAGACTGGTGTCAGACTTGTGTCAGACTTGTGTCAGACTGGTATCAGACTGGTATCAGACTGGTGTCAGACTGGTCAGACTGGTCAGACTGGTATCAGAATGGTGTCAGACTGGTCAGACTGGTGTCAGACTGGTCAGACTGGTATCAGAATGGTGTCAGACTGGTCAGACTGGTGTCAGACTGGTCAGACTGCTATCAGACTGGTCAGACTGCTGTCAGACTGGTCAGACTGGTGTCAGACTGACACCAGGTCAGACTGGTCAGACTGGTCAGACTGGTATCAGAATGGTGTCAGACTCGTCAGACTGGTGTCAGACTGGTCAGACTGGTATCAGACTGGTGTCAGACTGGTGTCAGACTGGTGTCAGACTGGTCAGACTGGTGTCAGACTGGTATCAGACTGGTGTCAGACTTGTGTCAGACTGTTATCAGACTGGTCAGACTGGTGTCAGACTGGTGTCAGACTGGTATCAGAGTGGTGTCAGACTGGTGTCAGACTGGTCAGACTGGTGTCAGAGTGGTGTCAGAGTGGTCAAACTGGTGTCAGACTGGTATCAGACTGGTGTCAGACTGGTCAGACTGGTGTCAGACTGGTATCAGACTGGTGTCAGACTGGTGTCAGACTTGTGTCAGACTGGTATCAGACTGGTGTCAGACTGGTGTCAGACTGGTATCAGACTGGTGTCAGACTGGTCAGACTTGTGTCAGACTGGTCAGACTGGTATCAGACTGGTCAGACTGGTATCAGACTGGTGTCAGACTGGTGTCAGACTTGTGTCAGACTGGTGTCAGACTGGTATCAGACTGGTCAGACTGGTGTCAGACTTGTGTCAGACTGGTATCAGACTGGTGTCAGACTGGTGTCAGACTGGTATCAGACTGGTGTCAGACTGGTCAGACTTGTGTCAGACTGGTCAGACTGGTATCAGACTGGTCAGACTGGTATCAGAATGGTGTCAGACTGGTCAGACTGGTGTCAGACTGGTCAGACTGGTGTCAGAATGGTATCAGACTGGTGTCAGACTTGTGTCAGACTTGTGTCAGACTGGTATCAGACTGGTATCAGACTGGTGTCAGACTGGTCAGACTGGTCAGACTGGTATCAGAATGGTGTCAGACTGGTCAGACTGGTGTCAGACTGGTCAGACTGGTATCAGAATGGTCAGACTGGTGTCAGACTGGTCAGACTGGTGTCAGACTGGTGTCAGACTGGTATCAGACTGGTGTCAGACTGGTCAGACTGGTATCAGACTGGTGTCAGACTGGTGTCAGACTGGTGTCAGACTGGTCAGACTTGTGTCAGACTGGTATCAGACTGGTGTCAGACTGGTCAGACTGGTGTCAGACTGGTCAGACTGGTATCAGACTGGTATCAGACTGGTGTCAGACTGGTGTCAGACTGGTCAGACTGGTGTCAGACTGGTCAGACTGGTGTCAGGCTGATGTCAGACTGGTGTCAGACTGGTGTCAGACTGGTCAGACTGGTCAGACTGGTATCAGAATGGTGTCAGACTGGTCAGACTGGTGTCAGATTGGTCAGACTGGTATCAGACTGGTGTCAGACTGGTGTCAGACTGGTCAGACTGGTATCAGACTGGTGTCAGACTGGTGTCAGACTGGTGTCAGACTGGTCAGACTGGTGTCAGACTGGTCAGACTGGTGTCAGAATGGTATCAGACTGGTGTCAGACTTGTGTCAGACTTGTGTCAGACTGGTATCAGACTGGTGTCAGACTGGTCAGACTGGTATCAGAATGGTGTCAGACTGGTCAGACTGGTGTCAGACTGGTCAGACTGGTGTCAGAATGGTATCAGACTGGTGTCAGACTTGTGTCAGACTTGTGTCAGACTGGTATCAGACTGGTATCAGACTGGTGTCAGACTGGTCAGACTGGTCAGACTGGTATCAGAATGGTGTCAGACTGGTCAGACTGGTGTCAGACTGGTCAGACTGGTATCAGAATGGTGTCAGACTGGTCAGACTGGTGTCAGACTGGTCAGACTGCTATCAGACTGGTCAGACTGCTGTCAGACTGGTCAGACTGGTGTCAGACTGACACCAGGTCAGACTGGTCAGACTGGTCAGACTGGTATCAGAATGGTGTCAGACTCGTCAGACTGGTGTCAGACTGGTCAGACTGGTATCAGACTGGTGTCAGACTGGTGTCAGACTGGTGTCAGACTGGTCAGACTGGTGTCAGACTGGTATCAGACTGGTGTCAGACTTGTGTCAGACTGTTATCAGACTGGTCAGACTGGTGTCAGACTGGTGTCAGACTGGTGTCAGACTGGTGTCAGACTGGTATCAGAGTGGTGTCAGACTGGTGTCAGACTGGTCAGACTGGTGTCAGAGTGGTGTCAGAGTGGTCAAACTGGTGTCAGACTGGTATCAGACTGGTGTCAGACTGGTCAGACTGGTGTCAGACTGGTATCAGACTGGTGTCAGACTGGTGTCAGACTTGTGTCAGACTGGTATCAGACTGGTGTCAGACTGGTGTCAGACTGGTATCAGACTGGTGTCAGACTGGTCAGACTTGTGTCAGACTGGTCAGACTGGTATCAGACTGGTCAGACTGGTATCAGACTGGTGTCAGACTGGTGTCAGACTTGTGTCAGACTGGTGTCAGACTGGTATCAGACTGGTCAGACTGGTGTCAGACTTGTGTCAGACTGGTATCAGACTGGTGTCAGACTGGTGTCAGACTGGTATCAGACTGGTGTCAGACTGGTCAGACTTGTGTCAGACTGGTCAGACTGGTATCAGACTGGTCAGACTGGTATCAGACTGGTGTCAGACTGGTGTCAGACTGGTCAGACTGGTGTCAGACTGGTCAGACTTGTGTTAGACTGGTCAGACTGGTATCAGACTGGTGTCAGACTGGTCAGACTGGTGTCAGACTGGTCAGACTTGTGTCAGACTGGTATCAGACTGGTGTCAGACTGGTCAGACTGGTGTCAGACTGGTCAGACTGCTATCAGACTGGTCAGACTGCTGTCAGACTGGTCAGACTGGTGTCAGACTGGTCAGACTGGTATCAGACTGGTGTCAGACTGGTGTCAGACTGGTCAGACTTGTGTCAGACTGGTGTCAGACTGGTATCAGACTGGTGTCAGACTGGTCAGACTGGTGTCAGACTGGTATCAGACTGGTCAGACTGGTATCAGACTGGTGTCAGACTGGTGTCAGACTGGTGTCAGACTGGTATCAGACTGGTATCAGACTGGTGTCAGACTGGTATCAGACTGGTGTCAGACTGGTCAGACTGGTATCAGACTGGTGTCAGACTGGTGTCAGACTGGTATCAGAGTGGTGTCAGACTGGTGTCAGACTGGTCAGACTGGTGTCAGAGTGGTGTCAGAGTGGTCAAACTGGTGTCAGACTGGTATCAGACTGGTGTCAGACTGGTCAGACTGGTGTCAGACTGGTATCAGACTGGTGTCAGACTGGTGTCAGACTTGTGTCAGACTGGTATCAGACTGGTGTCAGACTGGTGTCAGACTGGTATCAGACTGGTGTCAGACTGGTCAGACTTGTGTCAGACTGGTCAGACTGGTATCAGACTGGTCAGACTGGTATCAGACTGGTGTCAGACTGGTGTCAGACTTGTGTCAGACTGGTGTCAGACTGGTATCAGACTGGTCAGACTGGTGTCAGACTTGTGTCAGACTGGTATCAGACTGGTGTCAGACTGGTGTCAGACTGGTATCAGACTGGTGTCAGACTGGTCAGACTTGTGTCAAACTGGTATCAGACTGGTGTCAGACTGGTCAGACTGGTCAGACTGGTCAGACTGGTATCAGAATGGTGTCAGACTGGTCAGACTGGTGTCAGACTGGTCAGACTGGTGTCAGAATGGTATCAGACTGGTGTCAGACTTGTGTCAGACTTGTGTCAGACTGGTATCAGACTGGTATCAGACTGGTGTCAGACTGGTCAGACTGGTCAGACTGGTATCAGAATGGTGTCAGACTGGTCAGACTGGTGTCAGACTGGTCAGACTGGTATCAGAATGGTCAGACTGGTGTCAGACTGGTCAGACTGGTGTCAGACTGGTGTCAGACTGGTATCAGACTGGTGTCAGACTGGTCAGACTGGTATCAGACTGGTGTCAGACTGGTGTCAGACTGGTGTCAGACTGGTCAGACTTGTGTCAGACTGGTATCAGACTGGTGTCAGACTGGTCAGACTGGTGTCAGACTGGTCAGACTGGTATCAGACTGGTATCAGACTGGTGTCAGACTGGTGTCAGACTGGTCAGACTGGTGTCAGACTGGTCAGACTGGTGTCAGGCTGATGTCAGACTGGTGTCAGACTGGTGTCAGACTGGTCAGACTGGTCAGACTGGTATCAGAATGGTGTCAGACTGGTCAGACTGGTGTCAGATTGGTCAGACTGGTATCAGACTGGTGTCAGACTGGTGTCAGACTGGTCAGACTGGTATCAGACTGGTGTCAGACTGGTGTCAGACTGGTGTCAGACTGGTCAGACTGGTGTCAGACTGGTCAGACTGGTGTCAGAATGGTATCAGACTGGTGTCAGACTTGTGTCAGACTTGTGTCAGACTGGTATCAGACTGGTGTCAGACTGGTCAGACTGGTATCAGAATGGTGTCAGACTGGTCAGACTGGTGTCAGACTGGTCAGACTGGTGTCAGAATGGTATCAGACTGGTGTCAGACTTGTGTCAGACTTGTGTCAGACTGGTATCAGACTGGTATCAGACTGGTGTCAGACTGGTCAGACTGGTCAGACTGGTATCAGAATGGTGTCAGACTGGTCAGACTGGTGTCAGACTGGTCAGACTGGTATCAGAATGGTGTCAGACTGGTCAGACTGGTGTCAGACTGGTCAGACTGCTATCAGACTGGTCAGACTGCTGTCAGACTGGTCAGACTGGTGTCAGACTGACACCAGGTCAGACTGGTCAGACTGGTCAGACTGGTATCAGAATGGTGTCAGACTCGTCAGACTGGTGTCAGACTGGTCAGACTGGTATCAGACTGGTGTCAGACTGGTGTCAGACTGGTGTCAGACTGGTCAGACTGGTGTCAGACTGGTATCAGACTGGTGTCAGACTTGTGTCAGACTGTTATCAGACTGGTCAGACTGGTGTCAGACTGGTGTCAGACTGGTGTCAGACTGGTGTCAGACTGGTATCAGAGTGGTGTCAGACTGGTGTCAGACTGGTCAGACTGGTGTCAGAGTGGTGTCAGAGTGGTCAAACTGGTGTCAGACTGGTATCAGACTGGTGTCAGACTGGTCAGACTGGTGTCAGACTGGTATCAGACTGGTGTCAGACTGGTGTCAGACTTGTGTCAGACTGGTATCAGACTGGTATCAGACTGGTGTCAGACTGGTGTCAGACTTGTGTCAGACTGGTATCAGACTGGTGTCAGACTGGTGTCAGACTGGTATCAGACTGGTGTCAGACTGGTCAGACTTGTGTCAGACTGGTCAGACTGGTATCAGACTGGTCAGACTGGTATCAGACTGGTGTCAGACTGGTGTCAGACTTGTGTCAGACTGGTGTCAGACTGGTATCAGACTGGTCAGACTGGTGTCAGACTGGTGTCAGACTGGTATCAGACTGGTGTCAGACTGGTGTCAGACTGGTATCAGACTGGTGTCAGACTGGTCAGACTTGTGTCAGACTGGTCAGACTGGTATCAGACTGGTCAGACTGGTATCAGACTGGTGTCAGACTGGTGTCAGACTGGTCAGACTGGTGTCAGACTGGTCAGACTTGTGTTAGACTGGTCAGACTGGTATCAGACTGGTGTCAGACTGGTCAGACTGGTGTCAGACTGGTCAGACTTGTGTCAGACTGGTATCAGACTGGTGTCAGACTGGTCAGACTGGTGTCAGACTGGTCAGACTGCTATCAGACTGGTCAGACTGCTGTCAGACTGGTCAGACTGGTGTCAGACTGGTCAGACTGGTATCAGACTGGTGTCAGACTGGTGTCAGACTGGTCAGACTTGTGTCAGACTGGTGTCAGACTGGTATCAGACTGGTGTCAGACTGGTCAGACTGGTGTCAGACTGGTATCAGACTGGTCAGACTGGTATCAGACTGGTGTCAGACTGGTGTCAGACTGGTGTCAGACTGGTATCAGACTGGTATCAGACTGGTGTCAGACTGGTATCAGACTGGTGTCAGACTGGTCAGACTGGTATCAGACTGGTATCAGACTGGTCAGACTGGTATCAGACTGGTGTCAGACTGGTGTCAGACTGGTGTCAGACTGGTCAGACTGGTATCAGACTGGTCAGACTGGTATCAGACTGGTGTCAGACTGGTATCAGACTGGTCAGACTGGTGTCAGACTGGTCAGACTGGTGTCAGACTGGTGTCAGACTGGTATAAGATTGGTGTCAGACTGGTCAGACTGGTATCAGACTGGTGTCAGACTGGTGTCAGACTGGTGTCAGACTGGTCAGACTTGTGTCAGACTGGTATCAGACTGGTGTCAGACTGGTCAGACTGGTGTCAGACTGGTCAGACTGGTATCAGACTGGTATCAGACTGGTGTCAGACTGGTGTCAGACTGGTCAGACTGGTGTCAGACTGGTCAGACTGGTGTCAGGCTGATGTCAGACTGGTGTCAGACTGGTGTCAGACTGGTCAGACTGGTATCAGAATGGTGTCAGACTGGTCAGACTGGTGTCAGATTGGTCAGACTGGTATCAGACTGGTGTCAGACTGGTGTCAGACTGGTCAGACTGGTATCAGACTGGTTTCAGACTGGTGTCAGACTGGTGTCAGACTGGTCAGACTGGTGTCAGACTGGTCAGACTGGTGTCAGAATGGTATCAGACTGGTGTCAGACTTGTGTCAGACTTGTGTCAGACTGGTATCAGACTGGTGTCAGACTGGTCAGACTGGTCAGACTGGTATCAGAATGGTGTCAGACTGGTCAGACTGGTGTCAGACTGGTCAGACTGGTGTCAGAATGGTATCAGACTGGTGTCAGACTTGTGTCAGACTTGTGTCAGACTGGTATCAGACTGGTATCAGACTGGTGTCAGACTGGTCAGACTGGTCAGACTGGTATCAGAATGGTGTCAGACTGGTCAGACTGGTGTCAGACTGGTCAGACTGGTATCAGAATGGTGTCAGACTGGTGTCAGACTGGTCAGACTGGTATCAGACTGGTGTCAGACTGGTGTCAGACTGGTGTCAGACTGGTATCAGACTGGTGTCAGACTGGTATCAGACTGGTGTCAGACTTGTGTCAGACTTGTGTCAGACTGGTATCAGACTGGTGTCAGACTGGTCAGACTGGTCAGACTGGTATCAGAATGGTGTCAGACTGGTCAGACTGGTGTCAGACTGGTCAGACTGGTATCAGAATGGTGTCAGACTGGTGTCAGACTGGTCAGACTGGTATCAGACTGGTGTCAGACTGGTGTCAGACTGGTGTCAGACTGGTGTCAGACTGGTATCAGACTGGTGTCAGACTTGTGTCAGACTTGTGTTAGACTGGTATCAGACTGGTCAGACTGGTGTCAGACTGGTATCAGACTGGTGTCAGACTGGTGTCAGACTGGTATCAGACTGGTGTCAGACTGGTATCAGACTGGTGTCAGACTGGTGTCAGACTGGTCAGACTTGTGTCAGACTGGTCAGACTGGTGTCAGACTGGTGTCAGACTGGTGTCAGACTGGTCAGACTTGTGTTAGACTGGTCTCAGACTGGTGTCAGACTGGTCAGACTGGTGTCAGACTGGTCAGACTGGTGTCAGACTGGTGTCAGACTGGTGTCAGACTGGTCAGACTTGTGTCAAACTGGTATCAGACTGGTGTCAGACTGGTCAGACTGGTATCAGACTGGTCAGACTGGTGTCAGACTGGTCAGACTGGTGTCAGACTGGTGTCAGACTGGTATCAGACTGGTGTCAGACTGGTCAGACTGGTATCAGACTGGTGTCAGACTGGTGTCAGACTGGTGTCAGACTGATCAGACTTGTGTCAGACTGGTATCAGACTGGTGTCAGACTGGTCAGACTGGTGTCAGACTGGTCAGACTGGTATCAGACTGGTATCAGACTGGTGTCAGACTGGTGTCAGACTGGTCAGACTGGTGTCAGACTGGTCAGACTGGTGTCAGGCTGATGTCAGACTGGTGTCAGACTGGTGTCAGACTGGTCAGACTGGTCAGACTGGTATCAGAATGGTGTCAGACTGGTCAGACTGGTGTCAGATTGGTCAGACTGGTATCAGACTGGTGTCAGACTGGTGTCAGACTGGTCAGACTGGTATCAGACTGGTGTCAGACTGGTGTCAGACTGGTGTCAGACTGGTCAGACTGGTGTCAGACTGGTCAGACTGGTGTCAGAATGGTATCAGACTGGTGTCAGACTTGTGTCAGACTTGTGTCAGACTGGTATCAGACTGGTGTCAGACTGGTCAGACTGGTCAGACTGGTATCAGAATGGTGTCAGACTGGTCAGACTGGTGTCAGACTGGTCAGACTGGTGTCAGAATGGTATCAGACTGGTGTCAGACTTGTGTCAGACTTGTGTCAGACTGGTATCAGACTGGTATCAGACTGGTGTCAGACTGGTCAGACTGGTCAGACTGGTATCAGAATGGTGTCAGACTGGTCAGACTGGTGTCAGACTGGTCAGACTGGTATCAGAATGGTGTCAGACTGGTGTCAGACTGGTCAGACTGGTATCAGACTGGTGTCAGACTGGTGTCAGACTGGTGTCAGACTGGTATCAGACTGGTGTCAGACTGGTGTCAGACTGGTGTCAGACTGGTCAGACTGGTGTCAGACTGGTGTCAGACTGGTCAGACTGGTGTCAGAATGGTATCAGACTGGTGTCAGACTTGTGTCAGACTTGTGTCAGACTGGTATCAGACTGGTGTCAGACTGGTGTCAGACTGGTCAGACTTGTGTCAAACTGGTATCAGACTGGTGTCAGACTGGTCAGACTGGTTTCAGACTGGTTTCAGACTGGTGTCAGACTGGTATCAGACTGGTGTCAGACTGGTGTCAGACTTGTGTCAGACTGGTATCAGACTGGTGTCAGACTGGTCAGACTGGTTTCAGACTGGTTTCAGACTGGTGTCAGACTGGTCAGACTGGTGTCAGACTGGTCAGACTGGTATCAGACTGGTTTCAGACTGGTGTCAGACTGGTCAGACTGGTGTCAGACTGGTCAGACTGGTATCAGACTGGTATCAGACTGGTGTCAGACTGGTATCAGACTGGTGTCAGACTGGTATCAGACTGGTCAGACTGGTATCAGACTGGTGTCAGACTGGTGTCAGACTGGTCAGACTTGTGTTAGACTGGTATCAGACTGGTGTCAGACTGGTCAGACTGGTGTCAGACTGGTCAGACTGGTATCAGACTGGTGTCAGACTGTTGTCAGACTGGTATCAGACTGGTGTCAGACTGGTCAGACTTGTGTTAGACTGGTATCAGACTGGTGTCAGACTGGTCAGACTGGTGTCAGACTGGTCAGACTGGTGTCAGACTGGTGTCAGACTGGTGTCAGACTGGTCAGACTTGTGTCAAACTGGTATCAGACTGGTGTCAGACTGGTCAGACTGGTCAGACTGGTCAGACTGGTATCAGAATGGTGTCAGACTGGTCAGACTGGTGTCAGACTGGTCAGACTGGTGTCAGAATGGTATCAGACTGGTGTCAGACTTGTGTCAGACTTGTGTCAGACTGGTATCAGACTGGTATCAGACTGGTGTCAGACTGGTCAGACTGGTCAGACTGGTATCAGAATGGTGTCAGACTGGTCAGACTGGTGTCAGACTGGTCAGACTGGTATCAGAATGGTCAGACTGGTGTCAGACTGGTCAGACTGGTGTCAGACTGGTGTCAGACTGGTATCAGACTGGTGTCAGACTGGTCAGACTGGTATCAGACTGGTGTCAGACTGGTGTCAGACTGGTGTCAGACTGGTCAGACTTGTGTCAGACTGGTATCAGACTGGTGTCAGACTGGTCAGACTGGTGTCAGACTGGTCAGACTGGTATCAGACTGGTATCAGACTGGTGTCAGACTGGTGTCAGACTGGTCAGACTGGTGTCAGACTGGTCAGACTGGTGTCAGGCTGATGTCAGACTGGTGTCAGACTGGTGTCAGACTGGTCAGACTGGTCAGACTGGTATCAGAATGGTGTCAGACTGGTCAGACTGGTGTCAGATTGGTCAGACTGGTATCAGACTGGTGTCAGACTGGTGTCAGACTGGTCAGACTGGTATCAGACTGGTGTCAGACTGGTGTCAGACTGGTGTCAGACTGGTCAGACTGGTGTCAGACTGGTCAGACTGGTGTCAGAATGGTATCAGACTGGTGTCAGACTTGTGTCAGACTTGTGTCAGACTGGTATCAGACTGGTGTCAGACTGGTCAGACTGGTATCAGAATGGTGTCAGACTGGTCAGACTGGTGTCAGACTGGTCAGACTGGTGTCAGAATGGTATCAGACTGGTGTCAGACTTGTGTCAGACTTGTGTCAGACTGGTATCAGACTGGTATCAGACTGGTGTCAGACTGGTCAGACTGGTCAGACTGGTATCAGAATGGTGTCAGACTGGTCAGACTGGTGTCAGACTGGTCAGACTGGTATCAGAATGGTGTCAGACTGGTCAGACTGGTGTCAGACTGGTCAGACTGCTATCAGACTGGTCAGACTGCTGTCAGACTGGTCAGACTGGTGTCAGACTGACACCAGGTCAGACTGGTCAGACTGGTCAGACTGGTATCAGAATGGTGTCAGACTCGTCAGACTGGTGTCAGACTGGTCAGACTGGTATCAGACTGGTGTCAGACTGGTGTCAGACTGGTGTCAGACTGGTCAGACTGGTGTCAGACTGGTATCAGACTGGTGTCAGACTTGTGTCAGACTGTTATCAGACTGGTCAGACTGGTGTCAGACTGGTGTCAGACTGGTGTCAGACTGGTGTCAGACTGGTATCAGAGTGGTGTCAGACTGGTGTCAGACTGGTCAGACTGGTGTCAGAGTGGTGTCAGAGTGGTCAAACTGGTGTCAGACTGGTATCAGACTGGTGTCAGACTGGTCAGACTGGTGTCAGACTGGTATCAGACTGGTGTCAGACTGGTGTCAGACTTGTGTCAGACTGGTATCAGACTGGTGTCAGACTGGTGTCAGACTGGTATCAGACTGGTGTCAGACTGGTCAGACTTGTGTCAGACTGGTCAGACTGGTATCAGACTGGTCAGACTGGTATCAGACTGGTGTCAGACTGGTGTCAGACTTGTGTCAGACTGGTGTCAGACTGGTATCAGACTGGTCAGACTGGTGTCAGACTTGTGTCAGACTGGTATCAGACTGGTGTCAGACTGGTGTCAGACTGGTATCAGACTGGTGTCAGACTGGTCAGACTTGTGTCAGACTGGTCAGACTGGTATCAGACTGGTCAGACTGGTATCAGACTGGTGTCAGACTGGTGTCAGACTGGTCAGACTGGTGTCAGACTGGTCAGACTTGTGTTAGACTGGTCAGACTGGTATCAGACTGGTGTCAGACTGGTCAGACTGGTGTCAGACTGGTCAGACTTGTGTCAGACTGGTATCAGACTGGTGTCAGACTGGTCAGACTGGTGTCAGACTGGTCAGACTGCTATCAGACTGGTCAGACTGCTGTCAGACTGGTCAGACTGGTGTCAGACTGGTCAGACTGGTATCAGACTGGTGTCAGACTGGTGTCAGACTGGTCAGACTGGTGTCAGACTGGTGTCAGACTGGTATCAGACTGGTGTCAGACTGGTCAGACTGGTCAGACTGGTATCAGACTGGTCAGACTGGTATCAGACTGGTGTCAGACTGGTGTCAGACTGGTGTCAGACTGGTATCAGACTGGTATCAGACTGGTATCAGACTGGTGTCAGACTGGTCAGACTGGTATCAGACTGGTATCAGACTGGTCAGACTGGTATCAGACTGGTGTCAGACTGGTGTCAGACTGGTGTCAGACTGGTCAGACTGGTATCAGACTGGTCAGACTGGTATCAGACTGGTGTCAGACTGGTATCAGACTGGTCAGACTGGTGTCAGACTGGTCAGACTGGTGTCAGACTGGTGTCAGACTGGTATCAGACTGGTGTCAGACTGGTCAGACTGGTATCAGACTGGTGTCAGACTGGTGTCAGACTGGTGTCAGACTGGTCAGACTGGTGTCAGACTGGTATCAGACTGGTATCAGACTGGTCAGACTGGTGTCAGACTGGTCAGACTGGTATCAGACTGGTATCAGACTGGTGTCAGACTGGTGTCAGACTGGTCAGACTGGTGTCAGACTGGTCAGACTGGTGTCAGGCTGATGTCAGACTGGTGTCAGACTGGTGTCAGACTGGTCAGACTGGTATCAGAATGGTGTCAGACTGGTCAGACTGGTGTCAGACTGGTCAGACTGGTATCAGACTGGTGTCAGACTGGTGTCAGACTGGTCAGACTGGTATCAGACTGGTTTCAGACTGGTGTCAGACTGGTGTCAGACTGGTCAGACTGGTGTCAGACTGGTCAGACTGGTGTCAGAATGGTATCAGACTGGTGTCAGACTTGTGTCAGACTTGTGTCAGACTGGTATCAGACTGGTGTCAGACTGGTCAGACTGGTCAGACTGGTATCAGAATGGTGTCAGACTGGTCAGACTGGTGTCAGACTGGTCAGACTGGTGTCAGAATGGTATCAGACTGGTGTCAGACTTGTGTCAGACTTGTGTCAGACTGGTATCAGACTGGTATCAGACTGGTGTCAGACTGGTCAGACTGGTCAGACTGGTATCAGAATGGTGTCAGACTGGTCAGACTGGTGTCAGACTGGTCAGACTGGTATCAGAATGGTGTCAGACTGGTGTCAGACTGGTCAGACTGGTATCAGACTGGTGTCAGACTGGTGTCAGACTGGTGTCAGACTGGTATCAGACTGGTGTCAGACTGGTATCAGACTGGTGTCAGACTTGTGTCAGACTTGTGTCAGACTGGTATCAGACTGGTGTCAGACTGGTCAGACTGGTCAGACTGGTATCAGAATGGTGTCAGACTGGTCAGACTGGTGTCAGACTGGTCAGACTGGTATCAGAATGGTGTCAGACTGGTGTCAGACTGGTCAGACTGGTATCAGACTGGTGTCAGACTGGTGTCAGACTGGTGTCAGACTGGTATCAGACTGGTGTCAGACTTGTGTCAGACTTGTGTTAGACTGGTATCAGACTGGTCAGACTGGTGTCAGACTGGTATCAGACTGGTGTCAGACTGGTGTCAGACTGGTATCAGACTGGTGTCAGACTGGTATCAGACTGGTGTCAGACTGGTGTCAGACTGGTCAGACTTGTGTCAGACTGGTCAGACTGGTATCAGACTGGTGTCAGACTGGTGTCAGACTGGTCAGACTTGTGTGAGACTGGTCTCAGACTGGTGTCAGACTGGTCAGACTGGTGTCAGACTGGTCAGACTGGTGTCAGACTGGTGTCAGACTGGTGTCAGACTGGTCAGACTTGTGTCAAACTGGTATCAGACTGGTGTCAGACTGGTCAGACTGGTATCAGACTGGTCAGACTGGTGTCAGACTGGTCAGACTGGTGTCAGACTGGTGTCAGACTGGTATCAGACTGGTGTCAGACTGGTCAGACTGGTATCAGACTGGTGTCAGACTGGTGTCAGACTGGTGTCAGACTGATCAGACTTGTGTCAGACTGGTATCAGACTGGTGTCAGACTGGTCAGACTGGTGTCAGACTGGTCAGACTGGTATCAGACTGGTATCAGACTGGTGTCAGACTGGTGTCAGACTGGTCAGACTGGTGTCAGACTGGTCAGACTGGTGTCAGGCTGATGTCAGACTGGTGTCAGACTGGTGTCAGACTGGTCAGACTGGTCAGACTGGTATCAGAATGGTGTCAGACTGGTCAGACTGGTGTCAGATTGGTCAGACTGGTATCAGACTGGTGTCAGACTGGTGTCAGACTGGTCAGACTGGTATCAGACTGGTGTCAGACTGGTGTCAGACTGGTGTCAGACTGGTCAGACTGGTGTCAGACTGGTCAGACTGGTGTCAGAATGGTATCAGACTGGTGTCAGACTTGTGTCAGACTTGTGTCAGACTGGTATCAGACTGGTGTCAGACTGGTCAGACTGGTCAGACTGGTATCAGAATGGTGTCAGACTGGTCAGACTGGTGTCAGACTGGTCAGACTGGTGTCAGAATGGTATCAGACTGGTGTCAGACTTGTGTCAGACTTGTGTCAGACTGGTATCAGACTGGTATCAGACTGGTGTCAGACTGGTCAGACTGGTCAGACTGGTATCAGAATGGTGTCAGACTGGTCAGACTGGTGTCAGACTGGTCAGACTGGTATCAGAATGGTGTAAGACTGGTGTCAGACTGGTCAGACTGGTATCAGACTGGTGTCAGACTGGTGTCAGACTGGTGTCAGACTGGTGTCAGACTGGTATCAGACTGGTGTCAGACTGGTGTCAGACTGGTGTCAGACTGGTCAGACTGGTGTCAGACTGGTGTCAGACTGGTCAGACTGGTGTCAGAATGGTATCAGACTGGTGTCAGACTTGTGTCAGACTTGTGTCAGACTGGTATCAGACTGGTGTCAGACTGGTGTCAGACTGGTCAGACTTGTGTCAAACTGGTATCAGACTGGTGTCAG